>NC_137149.1:123734105-124003176 GCF_951394435.1 Stenella coeruleoalba
CCACGCTCTCACTCCCGCTGCCACAGGCGAGGGAGAAGGAATATCTGGTCATTTGGTTTCACTCTGGCAAGCCGAGGCTCGCAAGTGGGGATTTCTCTCCAAATAGGAAGGATATGTGATACGTTGGATAGTAAAAAAAAGGCAAATATTTATTGCAATTACTATACTAGGGATACACAAAACAATTGGAGAGGCTCTAAGCTTTTTCCGGAGAAAGATAATACGATGAAGTGGAAAGAGCAAGGGTGTTAGACCCAGATGTACCTTGGGTCCATGCTGGGCTCCACCATTTACTAGCTAAATTATTGTAGGAAATTCACAAACCACTCTGAATTCCAGCTATCTCATTTACACCACTAGTACTATCTGTCTCACAGATACCTAAGACTCTACATGATCTGGTTAATTGCTGTTTCAGTGACCTTATCTACTACTGCTCTTCCCTTGCTAGCTCTGCTCCAGCCCTACTGGCTTCCTTGATGTTTTTTGAGCATACAAACACCCACCTGCCTCAGGCCCTTTGTGCATGCTGATTCCATATATCTCCCCACATGACTTGTTTCCTCACCTCTTCATTCAGCTCTGTTCTCAAATGTCGTCTTGGCTACAGGAATGCTTTCTCTGACAACCCTATTGAAAATTTCAAAAATTATAATTCCTTCCACCTAGTACTACCTATCCCTTCTTTTGGCTTTCTTTTTCTCAGTAACATTTGTTACTTGTCTGTCTCCCTTCTCTAAACCGTAAGATCCACGAGAGCAGGAAAACAAGTCTGTGTTTACACGGCTGTATCCCCAGCACCTTGAACAATGTCTGGCACATAAAAAGGTGCTCAGTAATATCTGCTGGATGAATGAATGATTGCAAAGTGCATGGCATACAATAGGCACCAACAGACTATTTTTTTTAATCAGGCTTTTCTTTCTTTTCCCTTTCCTTGGCCAACTACCCACAAGCTGACCTGCTTTCCCAGAGGACTTCTGATCTAGTAATAGAATTTTACCAGTCCAGGACCTTAACCTCCAAATTTCCCAGCTAATCAACGTAAGACAGCCAGAATATTACAGTACTCATTTTAGCAGTGATGTCTGGGGGTTCATACTCATTCTGCCCCTTTGTCCATTAATGTATCTGAACTATGGTGGTGGTACCAAATGGTTTATATGGAAGCTGTGCAAAAGCTTGTAAAATCACCTTGAAAGTGTATTTTGAGGCACCTGAGAGACACAACATCTGAACATTAGGAGAGCTCACATATTAGTCAGGATTCTCCAGAGAAACAGAATCTTTCTTTCTTTCCTCCCTCCCTCCCTCCCTCCCTTCCTTCCTTCCTTCCTTCCCTCCATTCCTCCCTCCCTTTCTCTCTCTCTCTCTATTTATTATAAAGAATTGGCTCGCATGTTTATGGAAGCTGACAGTCCCAAGATCTACAGGGTGCGTTGACAAGTGGAGGCCCAGGAGAGCTGATGGTGTAGGTTCCAGTCTGAGTCTGAAGGTCTAAGAACCAGGAGAACCAGTGGTGTAGTTCTAGCCTGAAGGCTGGCAGGCTGGAGACCCAGGAAGGGCTGATGTCTCAATTAAAGCCTAAAGGCAGGAAAAAAGCTGTTGTCCCAGTTCAAAGGCTGTCGGGCAGGAATTCTTTTCTTAATTGGGAGACGGTCAGCCTTTTTGTTCTTTTCAAGCCTTCAACTGATTGAATGAGGCCCACCCACACTAGGGACAACCACATGAGGGAGGACAATGTACTTCCTTCAGTCTACTGATTTAAATGTTAATCTTATCCAAAAAACTCCCACAGAAACCCCCAGAATAATGTTTGACCAAATATCTGGGCACCCTATAGTCCAGTCAAGTTGACATATAAAATTAACCATCTAAGTCACTCTTTTATATCCACCATTAATTCTTTTTTTTTTTTTTTTTTTTTTTTTTGCGGTACGCGGGCCTCTCACTGTTGTGGCCTCTCCCGTTGCGGAGCACAGGCTCCGGACGCGCAGGCTCAGCGGGCATGGCTCACGGGCCCAGCCGCTCCGCGGCATGTGGGATCCTCCCGGACCGGGGCACAAACCCGTGTCCCCTGCACTGGCAGGCAGACTTTCAACCACTGCACCACCAGGGAAGCCCCACCATTAATTCTTTAGTGTCATGGTACAGCTGTTATAAAGAAACTATGATGACGACAATATCCCAAGTAAAAAGAGATATAGGTCAGCTACCTTATGTAGGTAAACCCTATTTAGTGTATGTGTAAAGGCTCTTAAAGTTGAAATTAGCACAGAGAGACTACAAGCAACATAAAATCAAGATTGCAACAACTTTATTCTAGTTACTAACTAGAGATTTGGTCTTCAGCAATTCATTTCACCTTTTGGAAATTTGCTCTCTTCTTTTGAAAACTAGGTGATTTTTACTTTTTTATTTACTTTTTAAAAATCCCCATTTTATTAATTTATTTCATTTTCTATTTAAAAATTTTTTTGTTTTTAAAAAATATTTTTATTGAAGTATTAGTTGATTTACAATATTGTATACGTTTCGGGAGTGCAGCACAGTGATTCAGTCATACATATATACCTGTATATTTATATATATTCTTTTTCCCTTATAGGTTATTACCTAACATTGAATAGAGTTCCCTGTGCTATACAGTAGGTCCTTGTTGGTTATCTATTTTATACATAGTAGTGAGTATATATTAATCCCAGCCTCCTAATTTATCCCTCCCTCCCACCCCCCTGGGTGATTTTTAAAGATCCCCAGTAGCCCCTGGATCTTGGGTTCTTGAAGAATGAATAAAAGGGGTAGTCCTGTGTGTCGGCCAGCAGTGTCACACACAGTGACACATCCTTGAAGTTGTATGCATGGTGTTACCTGTATTTGCACCCGAATGACAAAAATAATTCAGCCTGGCCTTTATTTGTTCCCAGTCAGTGGAAAGTAAACAGTTCATCCTAGGAAATATCATGTCTTCTTTATGAATGTCCTCACCCCGAGTCTCTTCCTGCCCCAGTTACCCTGCCCTCACACGGAATCCGAAACGGCTTCCCACCTCACCTGATTAACTTTGATCAAAATGTATTTATGCCGCAATATTACCTCAGCCAGACTTTGGAAATTTAATCTTGTCATTTCCTTTTTTGAAGTGAAAGACTTAGCCCTGGTCTGTAAGAAAATGTCGAACTCTGCAGTCCCCAGAATTCACATTTTATTTAAATCAATGGATCAGGAAGACTTGAATACTAGTTTTACTTTGCAGAATGAGAAGAAGGAAGGTCAGAAGGAATGGGGCATAGCTTTCCCACACTGCTTTCCCCAGACCCACAGTGAGGATGGGGGTGAGGGGTCAGGTCCAGATTGCTGGTGGGAGTGCAGGAGCGCCACCTGCAGGCCCTGGGAAACCACACCCTGGGACAATTGAGCCACCCCTCTTTTTTTTTTTTGCGGTATGCGGGCCTCTCACTGTTGTGGCCTCTCCCGTTGCGGAGCACAGGCTCCGGACGCGCAGGCTCAGCGGCCATGGCTCACGGGCCCAGCCACTCCGCGGCATGTGGGATCTTCCCGGACCGGGGCACGAACCCGCGTCCCCTGCATCGGCAGGCGGACTCTCAACCACTGCACCACCAGGGAAGCCCGAACCACCTCTTTTAACTGACTCTGTCCTCCCCTGCCTCTCCCCAGGGTCCTCGGATATGTTCTGTGTTTTCTGATACAACAAAATTCCTTTAGTTTGAGTTTGGGATGGTAACTTAACTGTTTTAAAAAATGCATCCATGGATCTCTTATATTATTAATCCATTGCTGCATAGTTGGGTCATTGGAACATATTCCCTTTATCAGGAAAGATGTTTTTGCCATATATAGAAAGTCAGTGCTGCTAAATCCGCTGAAGAAGCCTGATTGCTAAGAGGAGTCACAGTTCAAAATAGAGGAGTGAATTTATTGAAAAGTTTAAAAATTGACCTAAAAGTTTACACAGCGTATTAACAGTGGTTGTCTCTGGTATTTTAATTTTCATCTGCATTTATCTTCCCCCCCCCCCCCAGTATGAGCAGGTGTTATTTTTGTAAAAAGGAAAAAACAGCATTAGAACATTTACAGAACAAACCATTTTATTTTAAGCAAATGCACTTCAGTGAACACCAGCACAATGAAACCTTTTGGGAAAAAAATCAAGAATAAGTTTGCAGTTGAGAAGACGTTGCACGTCCGTTTTCACAGATCTGCTGCCCAGGAATTGTGAAAAATTTTGCCCCCTTGAGTAAAGCTTACATCTCACCTCAGTGCTGAATAAGATATTTCCTTATCACATTTGGAATATTATTAATTTTATTACTTTTTTTGTTTTGCTTTACGTAACTCCTTAGAAACTAAATATTGTATTAAGTGGGACTTAGTTTGCAAATTGTTTTCCTTATTAGGAGAAACCCAATTTCCTTGAAATAATAAAGCAATTATCAGGAAAAAGAAGAATATATTATTTCCCACATTACTGTAACATAGTTATCTTCCTTGCTTTGGCTCATTTATTGTAGAATTGTCTAGATGCCCAGGATTTCCGATGAGTTCAGTTTTACTGTGTACCAAATTTCTGAAGATGGTAGTAACAACAAGGACATGTGATTACAACAGCAGTAACATGTGCTTAGTGTTTTACAGTTTACGGAGCACTTGTGTACATATTCTCAGATGATCCACAATATTGTTATATCCCAATAAGGAAACTGATTCTGAATGGTCAAAAGGTCGGCCCAGTGTCAGCAATGCATGGTAGGCTGAAAAAAGATTGTGCACTTTAGAATTAGACAGACTTGGATTCAAAACCAAGGCCAGGCATGGACTAACTGGCAAACAAACCATTTCTCCACTTAAAGACCCGTTTTCTTCCTTTTTCCTAAGGACATCTTGAGATAATCAACGTTAAGTGCCTACAGTAGACTTCCAGGCACAGAGTGGATTCTCGATAAATCTTAGTTCTCCTGCCTCTTTCCTTTTACCAACTGCATCCTGGGTTCAGAGCATCATTTGGGAAATGGACCTCTTGGTCATGGAGTGTCTGGCCTCTCTGTTCTTTCTTGTTAATTATACTGAGGGACTCTCGGGCACCTTCATGCTCTGGTAGACCAGGACCCTAGGAGAACCAGGTGCCTACTCTTGGCACCTTGCACAGTACCTAGCACATAGGTCCTTGATACACATTTGTTGGGTGAATTATTGAGCTATTGAGCCAATGCATGTTTAGCTCCTGGAAACAGCACTTGGGACCCCTAGGGTGCCTGACCCACTTAGGAGTTTGCTCTGGCTGGTTAGTTGCACAGTGGCCAGTGAAGCAATCCCACCCCCTTTCTGCCTGCTTTCTGCCTTTCCAGTAGAGGTCAGATAATTTCTACTCTCCATTCCGTCTCCATTAATTTGAATCTCTGATACTGGTGACAACGGCCCTCTTGCCCATGCCCCAGGGATGGTGGCCCCTGACATGGTGGCAGAGGTGGGATAGATATGAATGTCCTCCATTAGAACAGCCATGAGCAGGAGCTGTAAGAGTAGGGGTTTCTGAGGGTATGTTTCTTCATCCAGGTCTGTTGCCCCTTGTGAGCACTGAGGAAAGGAGAACGTTTTTTGTTGTTAGTTCAATGCAAATCTTTCTTCATTTGCCAGTAATCTCCTCGCATTTTCCACTTCAGGATCACTTTATCAGTTTTGAGACCTCTAATTGAATTACGTCTGCTTTCAGCACAGGGCAAAAGGAGTTGGCACAAATACTGATGAAGTCTTGACAGGGACAACCCAAGAGAGAGACCACTAAAGAGGACAGGCTTTATACAAATCGTTTCGAGATCCTTCTGTTGATGTCTTACATCTTGCCTCTCTATTTAAAAAAATGTATTAAGACTTTTGGAACCACTTTTCAGGCTTCTGTATTTAAATGTCTATCATAATAACAGATTTCTATAGCACATTATAACTTATAGTGTACTTTCATACACATTATCTTGCTTATTTTTTCACAGCAGCCTTATGTGTTAGGTAAAGCAAGTGTTACAAAATCTTCACATCGTAGGTGAACAATCTGAGCTTCAGAGAAGTTGGATTATTACCCAAGTTCATTCCACTCTTTTGTAGTAGAGCTTAAATTTGAGTTGAGGTACTTTTCTCCTAGAACCAGGATTACACATCATGCTGTCTCGTGTAGTATATAGTACTCAGGATGCATTATCTGTGTTGTTTTGAGATGGCCACCCTTCCTTGTCTTTCTGCCCAAAGTAAAACTAAAGAAAAGTGATAGAACTTTTGAAATCATAGAGAACCTTGTGGAGGAGTTCTGAATCTGGGGGGGCTGAGTATGTGAATGGGAAAAAAACTGCAATTTTATATTCACTCACTTCAAACTAGACAATAAGCATTTCCTTCAATTATGAACATAGGCAACACACCTCCGTAGTTAGCCAAACCTATGATTTTGTGATTAACAGAAATCATGGATATTTTCACGTCATATTACAGTTATTGGTAGATCTTTCAATATATCACCTATACTCATCGCTACCTTGAAGTGATGATTGTTATTTGTCCTGCCGCTAGATCTTATTATTTAATGTGTTAATACAGAAGATGTATGTTGCCTTATCACAAATTTGTTTTTAAAAAATATTCTGTATTTTAATGTAAATGGTATTCTTGTATTGTTTTTTCTTTTTAGGGGGTGCAGAGTTGATCCCTAAACTAGAATTCTACATCCAAGTAATGTTTACTGTCATATGTGTGGGTGAGGATATGTGTGTGCATTCACATACACAGGCATGTATGTTGTAGCTTTTCTATTCTCCCTAGAAATACATTCCATGTATTTCAAAACTGCATTTAAGAATATTCTTCACTGGCCTCCCAAAGGCGTGCATGATCCCCAAAAGATTAAGAGCCCCTGCTGCGGCCTGAATGTTTGTGTGACCCTCCAAATTCATATGTTGAAGCCCTAACCCCAATATGATGGTATTTGGAGGTGTAGCCTTTGGGAGGTAACTAGGGTTAGATGAGGCCTAGAGGGTGGAGCCCCCGTGATGGAATTATCGCCTTTACAAGAAGAGGAAGATGGCCCTCTCTCTTTCCACCATGTGAAGAAACAGCAAGAAGGTGGCCGTCAGCAAGCCAGGAAGCAACTCTTACCAGACACTGAGTCTGTGGGCGCCTTGATCTTGGACTTCTCAGCTCCAGAACTGTGAGAAATAATTGTGTTTTTTTTTTTTTTTAGCCACTGAGCCTATGGTATCTTATTATAGGAGCTCAGAGCAAGACAGCCCCTTGCACCAAAAAGAATTAGTCACACAGGTGGAGTTGGTGGCACAGCGTTCATTGGACGAAATATCCTGTATTCAGGTCTCACAAGATTCTTGTAATACTACTTAGCAACATTTTGATATCAGAATTGTTCCCAACTAGCTATTAGCCCCATATCAGACTCAGCTAGTTCTAAGACATGAGAATTAATAGGTTAAATTATTAAACTATTTAATACAACAAATTAAAGTGCTTTCTTGGGAGCAGGACTCTAGAAAAACTTAACCGAGACCCATTGCCTCATAGGCCTTGGCGTCTTGACAGATAATTCCCCCCTTTGGTAAAGACGCTAAAGCCACAGCGAA
Organism: Stenella coeruleoalba; assembly: GCF_951394435.1. Classification (NCBI taxonomy): domain Eukaryota; kingdom Metazoa; phylum Chordata; class Mammalia; order Artiodactyla; family Delphinidae; genus Stenella; species Stenella coeruleoalba. The sequence goes on from NC_137149.1 coordinate 123,741,743, forward strand.
TGGCTTATGTCTCACTTTTTTTATGTCCTGTGGGTTTGTGGGGAGGGATGTTTCTTCCTTTAAATGTCATTTTATTTATTTTTTTTCCGCACATAAACATTTCTCTTTGGAGAGAACAAAAGATATAAATTATATTGATTTATTTACATTGAATGCTTTTATTTGGCCTTGTATGCATGCTGAGTGCTCACAGAAGTTATTAGATTAATGAGTCTGGAGACTAAAGTCTTCTGTTTATCTACGTATTTGGGAAACAGAAGATCTCTAAGACATTTAGTGTAAACTTGCCTGCACTATGTAGCTAATTGCCTCAAACTCGACCCAGGAAACTCTAGAGCTTCATCTATGAGTCTATCATAGGGCCATAAAAACACTAGCTACCACTCTAAATCATTGTATAAGGAGGCCCTTCCTTCTCCTGCCATCCTTTTACCCTCTCCCCTGGTGTTACCAGGAGGCCACAAATTGGTATTTTGTGACTTTCCCTCTCCCAGATACTTACGGTGGCCATAACCATCTCCTCTCCAGCCCTTCATAAATTCATTTTATTCTTCCCTTTACCTCTTCTCTTAGTCCTCATGTAGCTATTTTGCTCTATATTCGTGGTATTTATCCATTGCTTCCTGAACCAAACAGAAAAGTAGAGAAGTGCCAGCTTACCCATAATAATAATAATAAATAGTTAACATATGTTAAAAAAAAAGTAGGTAAGTGGATTTCCAGTAACATTCTGTGACGCTCCTTTCCTCATAATCTGATCCAGGATGAGGAGACTCTGGTCCTTCTAGCTCCACTTCTACCAGAGAAACTTTTATCTGTTATATTTGTCTGAACACTCCTAGTAAAACTTCATTTGAACAGAGGGTTCTGTGGGTAAAGGAGTTTAGAAACCATTGAACTAGAGAATGTTCTTAGCAAAGTTTACCACTACACTTTGACTCTGGTACAGGCTAGGGGAAAACTTTAATTGTCCAGTTATCCAATGATGTACACCATGATAAGTGTGTAGTAATACCTACTATGTTGCCCCCTGAAGCCGCATGTCTATGTGGACAAAAGGACAGAGCTATCTGGTTAGTTATTCGTCTTTGGGGACTGTACTGGGCTGAATAGTGTCCCTCCAAAATCCATGTCCACCAGGAACCTCAGAGTGTTACCTTATTTGGACATAGGTTTTTACAGATGTTATCGAGTTAAGATGAGCCCATATTGGATTAGATTGGGCCCTAATCCAAAAACTGGCATCCTGATAAGAAGACGGAAGTTTGGGCACAGACACGTAGACATACAGAGGGAGAACACCATGAGAAATAAAGATCTGGGGAAAGAAGAAGGTGGATGGACCTATGAGTGTGGGCACAAAAATCTTTGGACTTATAACAGTGTCTACTAGGAAGCATTTATGGCAGAGAAGGCAGCGGGCAGTAAGTTGGACAAAATGATGCATCTGGTGGATGTCAGCCAGACGCTGCTGGTGCTTGTGCACTGGGCCCGTGAGTGCAGTGCCCATGTGTTCCAATGATCCTTTGCGATGTAACAAACCACACCAAAATTTAAGGGCTTAAACCAAAAATGATTGTGTTGTTTTTTAATTTCTCCTGATTCTGTGGATTGCATAGCTGGTTCTTCTGCATGATTGATTCTGGTTGAGCTAGGCCTATTGTCTAGGGAGCTTCGGAGCTCTTCCACAAAGCCCCTCGATTTAGCCAGAGTGGGCTTCCTCATAGCATGATGGTCTCAGCATATCTTCTGGCTTTTTAAATGGTGGCTGGCTTCTGAGAGAAAGGATTCCCAAGAGCATGAAAATAGAAGCTACTGGCTTCTTGCTGCTAGTAAGTCATCCCAAAACTTAGTGTCTCAAACTAAAAGTGATTTATTGTTTTTTATCATCCTGTGGGTCAGAAATTTGGGCCAAGCTGTGATGGATGGTTCTTCTGCTCCCTGTGGTGTCAGCCATGCATTTTGCTGCATTCAGTGAGAAGCTGGTCTGGTTTTGTGGTCCAAGAAGTCTTACCACTTGTCTGGCACCCCAGTGCTTTGGTGCTTCTCTGTGGTCTCTTATTTTAGTTCAGGCTCATCATTCATTCACCTAGATCAAGTTTTGTTTAGCAGAAGATGGGTTTACGTTCACTGCCATTAGTAGTGTCTTATGACCTACAGTACCTGATTTACTGACATGGATTCTCCATAACATTGCCTTGGACCAAGTGACCTAATTTGGGGGCAAAGGACATGTGTCCATTGGCTTATGACCATAAGATCCATGAGTACTACAATAGACCACATCACTGGGAAGCAACGGTCTGATAAAATGTTGGAAAAATGTATTAAAGGATCAGATAAGATGAGAGCTTGGAGACAACACCCTGTGGGCTTGGGGCACTGTCTCCCAATTCTGAGATGCATAATACCAGGTTCTTCAGAGGGTCTCCAGCAGGACCAGATTCTAGTTACCTACAGATGGCATGAGCTTAAAATAAACCATTTGCTGACTTTTCTTTCTTCTCTCTCTTAATTTTCCATCTCCTATATTATGTTTCCCAGAGTCACCTTTCAAATAAGCCACCTGTCCAAGTCTGTGTCTCAGGCTCTGTTTTAGAGGGAAGCCATATTCAGACCCTACTTAAGATGTATTACTTTTTGCTAGCATGAAAAAAATGGAAATTGACATTGTTGGTATACAACTTGCTTTTCAGATAACTTTTTGGGTAGATTCCCAGAATTGCAATTGTTGGATCAAGATGTGTAGACTGCACTTAAGGCTCTTGCTATGTCCATTGAAAATAGTGTTATTTCTAGAACAAATTTGATCTGTTATGTCTCGCTTTCCTTGTCAATTTTCATTTCTGAAGTTGCAAGAAAAAAGCTTGGGAAATCACTGACTTGCTTCAAAAGTCATGAAATAGGAGTACTTGAAATAATGGTTCTCATGCCATGTTTCATTAGTCAAGTCCATTTCTCACTAATTGACAAAGTACAGCTAGAAACAGCTAAATACAGTTGTCCTTCACAAAAGAAAATTCTCAGAAAAAAATATGTTCACATGAAAGGAAATTCTGGGACTCTGAACACTTTCTGATAAATCATTTCAATAAAATTGCTGTGGGTGTTAGGGAAACAAATGAAAGTCTCTTCTCACTTAAAGGCTTTACCAGGTAATAAAGTATCACTTAAACCTTTCGTCTTTTGATGGGGGTGGAGTTTATGAAGATAGCAAAAAATAATAAGCTAAATCAGAAAATTCCTTTCCCCCCTCAGATTTATAGTGTTCATTTATCTCTCTATATATAAACCACATCCTTTGGCTCAAGAAAAATGGACCTTAAAAATAGTTGACTTTCCTGGTAAGTGATGTTTGTTTGTGCAATGGAAAACTCCACTAACTTTGAAGACTGAGAACTTAATTGATATCAAAGTTGTTTTTAATATGAGTTCACATAAGAAATAATGTGAAATTTTTAAGGGGAAGTTCACAAGTGCCCCAGAAGTGTATTATGTTAGTGTGTAACTTAAGCTCTGGTGGCTATGACTAAGGTTAACAAATTATAGGGGACCAGATTGTTTTAAAACCAGTATACCACTCACATATTTCTGATTACTTAAACATTTGTCATTAAAAGAAACCAGATTTTGGTTCAAATGGACACTAAGTCCTCTTCTTCTCAAAGTTCCAAAATAATAGAAAATATACCTTACAAAAGAATAAGACCAAAAAAAATCACTGAAAAGTGAGGACAATTACCATAAGCAGCAAACTAGAAGAGAATTCCTGGAGAATTCCTGATTGAAAGCAGAAGGTGTTTTATTGATGGAAAAGGCACAACAGGGGAAAAACAGAAAAATGCAATGGCAAAGAGTTTAAGGATATTTATTGGTAGAAAAACTTGGTAAAATGCCCAGTGGGGAGTCAGGGCTGTCTCAGTGGGCATGTGACCTGTACAGTGGCAAAGTGCCTATGCTTGGAAGAGACCTCTACTTGGTTTAATGCTCTGACATTGTCTTGAAATTCTTAATAATTTTTAAACAAGGGACCTTGCATTTTTGTTTTGCATCAAGACCTGCAAATTATATACTGGGTCCTGTTACTACTGTTCTTCCACCCGCTAAATTGGGGCCATGAGGAGCAGTTGCTTTACTCTTAGGCCCAAGTTAACCACGGATTTTAGTTAACAGTGGGCTTGCCTGAGGCTCCTAGAGAGATCATTCTGAGCAAAAAGTAGCACAGAATTTAAGATAACTGTCGACTTGTGAAACAAAACAAGATGAAGAAGAATGAGGAGGAGGAGGTGGAGGAAGAAGAAGTTTTCTAGGAGTAAAATAAACTAAGCAGTCCTTCATAATTTGATATTTGAAAGTGTTCTCTGCTCACCCATATTGGCTGCCTGGAAACACCCCTCTGTCCATTTACCTACTGTCAGATTCCAAGGGAGAGCCCACTGGAGAAAGGGACCCACACAACTAGAGAGAAAAACTGTCTCAGTTCCCTATGTTAACTAATGTCATCCACCATTGATAAATATGAATAGATAACAGCTCAGCAGACACAGGAGGAAAACAAGCAATGGGCAGGGGAAGACTAAAGGTGAAACAATAACCAATCCTGGAGAAAACAGATAATTCAGGGAACAGAAGAGAATTTTTAAAATTCTAAAGACTATCCTCAGAGATATTTAAGAAAATATTGTGTCTGTCAAAACCAGGCTGCTATATAAAAGGAGAAAGCAGAGTTTAAGAAAGAATACACGTAAATTAGAGAAAGAATGCCCCCCCCCTCAAATGTATGGACTAGCTGAGTTATAAAATTAATGGGGAAAAAGATCAAGTTGATAGTTTAAGGATAAAATGAGATAAGCTCTTAGAATTTAGAACCGAAAAGAAAAAGAGATGGAAAATATGCGAAATCTTTTCCTTTAACTCTTATGCCCTGCTTTCTTGAGTCAAATAAAAATACGAGTAAATTATAATTAATACATTTCCCTGAATCTTAAGACTCTATAGTTTTCAGATGGCAAGGGCTCACAGAGCTCCAAGCAAAGAACAACAACAACAACCAAAACAGAACAGAAAAGAACATTAATCTGTTTTGTTCCCAGCTATATTGCTTGCACTCCTGTATCACTTGTTTGGTAAAAACTTGTCGAGTGAATGAATGAACAGATGAAAATATCCCCATAAAGCGTCAGAATTCCAAGGGAAAAGAGAATAATCTCGACTGTGACCAGAGAGAATAAAAGAACATCTTACTTCAAAAGAGTAAGCATTTGATTGTTAGTAAATGTCTCTTCAACATCTATGGATACTGATGACACAAGCGATACCTTCAGAATTTTGAGGGAAAAGGATTTTGTACCTAGAATTCATTACACAGCAGAATTATCATTCCAATATGAAGGAAAAATAAAGACATTTCCAATACTTTCAAAAGAAAGACATTTTCTCCCATCTGAAAAAATTACCTAAGGATATTCACTAGGACAAAAAAAAAAAAAAAACGAGAGGAAGATACAGAAGCAGTAGAAGCCAGGAGTTCAATGATAAGTGATTGCAGGATGGCACTTGTATAGAGGCTTAGAAAGCAATAATCCATAACAGAACAGGAAGACAGAGGCTCTGTAAAGAACATCTTTAAGAAGAAAACTATTTCTCACCACAACTAGTGTTATGAAAAACACAGAGCATCTTAATATCATGAAAGCATATTTCTCTTCAGCTGTCAAAATAATAAAAGACAATGAGAAGGTAAAATGCTTTATCCCATACATAGTCCAAATATATACCGAAGCAAATTTTACTCCTCTTTTGGCTTGTAGGGCAATTTCTAGATAGTTCTGCCTGGTCCCATCTTGGCTGGAAGATGAGGCTTTCTCATGATGTCACTGTCATCCCAAAAAGTATTAAAGTCTCCAAAGGCTGATGAGCATTATTGCAACTGGATTGTCACTGATGATGAATGGCGAATGCTCCTCGGTTCATGGCCTGAGTGAATTTATTTTGCTAATATTTTGTTGAAAAATTTTGCGTCTATGTTCATCAGGAATATTGGCCTGTAGCTTTCTTTTCTTGTAATGCCCTTGTCTGGCTTTGATATCAGGTTTTGCTGGCCTCAGAAAATGAGTTTGGAAGTGTTCCCTTCTCTTCAATTTTTTAGAAGAGTTTGAGAAGAATTGGTGTTGATTCTTTAAATGTTTGATAGAATTTCACCAGTGAAACCAGCTGATCCTGAGCTTTCTTTTGTTAGCAGAGTTTTGATTATTGATTCAACCTCCTTACTTAGTAGTGATCTGTTCAGATTTTCTATTTCTTCATGATTCGTTCTCGGTAGGTTGTATGTTTCTAGGAATTTATTCACTTCTCCTAGGTTATCCAGTTTGTTGGTATATAATTATTCATAGTCATCTATAATAATCCTTCACATTTCTGTTGTATCGGTTGTAATGTCTCCTCTTTCATTTCTTTTTCTTGTTTTTGGCCACACTGCAAGGCATTCAGGATCTTAGTTCCCTGACCGGGGATCGAACCTGTGTCCCCTGCAGTGGAAGCATGGATTCTTAACCATGCTTCACCGCCAGTGAAGTCTCTCCTCTTTCATTTCTGATGTTATCTACTTGAATCTGCCAAAGCTCACTCTCACTGCTGTTGTGAGCATGCACAGGGAGCTGGCCATGGGGTGCAAGGTGCGTGTGTGGGTGAGGTGTGTGGCGTGAGGCATGCTGGGGGTGTCTGAGGGCCACTTGGGGACATCTGAGGCAAGGTGTGCCCAGGTGCGTGTGGGCAGGCTTCCTGAAGGAGTCTGTGACATGCGTGGTAGGATCTGCTTCCCTTTCATGCCCTCTGAGAGTCTTATCTGCCTCTCTTTCTGTCACTCCCCACTGCCCCCAGTCGTGCGTCTCACGATTCAGTACTCTTTTGGTGTGAGCAGGAAATGGGCCTCTTTGGCAGCATCCTGCACAGCTGGAGAAGCCAGGTGCTCACTCACACATTCCCTCTCCCTGCACCGTCCCCTCCCACCCCTCCCCCACCCCTTGTGGGAGGAGTCACAGCCGAGGGCTCTCAGGGCCTTAGGCTGTGCTATTTTCCAGAAGGGGTGGTGCAGATAAAGTCAGGCTGTTCCTCTTACCCTCTCCAGTATGTCCAAACTTGGATTTTTTTTTTTTTTTTTTTTGGCTTCAGTGGTGTGCTGGCCCTTCTTTGCTGAAAACTTGGACTTCCACGAAGACTCTCCCATCTGTGGGTGGCTGTCTAAGGCAGTGTTCTCCAGGGGCTCCCAGACCGTGTCTGAGAGCAGCTGGAGCTGGTTCCTGGGCCACTTCAGGGTCCACAGCTGGGACCAAGATCTACATGCCTATTACCCAATGCAAAGTGGTGGGAGGTGGGGCAAGAGTGTCCCTGGGTCCCTTGGCCTATGGTGCTGAATCCACAGCTCCCACAAAGGCACTTTTGTCTGAGGATGAGTGCTACATTGTTGTTGGAGTAGGCACTAAGAGTGGGGGATGGGTTGTTTGGCCATCTTGCCGATGTCATTCCTAGTTTGAATAATTTTGGAGAGCTCTGGAGCTTAGGGGCTGTCCCAAGTGGTTTGGTACTTGGCTCTGGGATAATTAGGGCAAGGAGTTAGGGTCCCTGAGTGCCAGAGCCAGATAAAGGTGGTGGTGGAGTGTGGGCTTGGGATTAGTTGGCTCGCATATGAAAGGTGTGCTTTGCAGGCCCGTTGTTTGCTATTTCAGGAATTAGCTAACGCTAAGAGGGGCAGTAAGAGGAGAATAAAAAACCTCTTCTTTTATTTTACCCAATTAGGTTCATCCTGTTTAGTAAACTGATGAATTCATATGGTGTTGTTTGAGTCGTGGGCCTGGGTTGGGGAGGAAAGGTAGACTTTAATTTTTCCTTTTATACTTTCATAATTATTATCATGTTCATGTATTCCTTTTATAAACCAACAAGTATCATTTCAAGAAAAAAGATAATCTTGCAAAAGAAAGAATAAGAAAGCGAAGGAAAAGGTTGTAGAATCCATATTTTTGGGTTTCCCAATGCAAAAGACTTCATAAAAATTGCTACTGTGTGTCTTGGATGAAAACTTTGCATCTGATCTTTCACCGCTATTTAATTTAGCATTTATCAAACTCTGCAGGATGGAAACTAGTTCATTTCTTTTGCTCTCTCTCTCTTCCTCCCTCCCTCCCTCCCTCCCTCCCTCCCTTCCTCCCTCCCTCCCTTCCTTCCTCCCTCCCTTCCTTCCTTCCTACCTTCCTTCCTTCCTTCCTACCTTTTTCTGCTATTTTTCACTTAAGCAGATTTCCAATGACCTGAGTACCATTGGAAGTAGATCTGTCATACCTAGAGTGATAACTAGGGTTATCATTCTTAACCAGGACACATTTGAATGTGAAAACGAGCACTATTAATTAAGAATTACCCTGGGGCAACAGGCATAAACGGGAATAGTCTTGGTCAAAGTGGAACATATGTTCACCCTAAGTAAAGCTCTTCTTCATTGGATCCCCCTGAGTGGAGGAAGAAACTTCACACTCTGCAGAAAAGCACACAGCCCTGTATGATCTGGCCATAGGCTGTCTCTCATGTCACTCCGTGCTTCCAGTGCCTACTTGGGCATCATATAACTGCTTGTAGAGCCATCTCTGGCCATGTACCATCCCCACCTGCAAGCTACACTCAGCTCTATGCTTGCTTTGGGACTTTGCCCATGCTGCCCTTCTCCTGGAATGACCTCTCTCTCCCCACCTACGATGCCTCTTCCTACTTTAAGATTTTATTAATTTCCTTCATAAAAGCTTTGAGTGCCCTCCTCCATGCTACAATGTGCTTATTTATTTATTTTTATTATTGTCTGCCACATTGTTTATACTTGTCTATTGGATTCTTTGTCCCTACACTAGAGTATGAGCTCCTCCAGGGCCACAGCTGACTTTGTCTGCTCCTGACACACTATCAGACACTTAAATATGTGTTGAATGAATGAATGAATAATACACTTCAGATGCATTTTCTTAAAAGCACAAGAGTCTTTAGAAGGCAGTGTGACTTATTCTTGCCCAGAAATCCATGGCTGTATCCACCTAGAACATCCTTTTCACTTTTTCTTTTGATCTTAATGATATCATTAATGTAAAACATGCTACTCAGATTAAATAATTATTTTGGGGAGGATGGGTATTGGAAGCATTGAGATTTGAGACCTAGTTTTCAAGATCAGTTCTTTCTTTCATATGTCTGTGTTCTTTATTGGTTTCACTTTTTCTTTTCTTTTCTTTTCTTTTCTTTTTTTTTGGCCACGCTTCGGGGCATGCAGGATCTTAGTTCCCTGAACAGGGATGGAACCCGGGTCCCCTGCAGTGGAAGTGCAGAGTCCCAATCATTGGACCGCCAGGGAATTCCCTGGTTTCACTTTTTCTAGAACCCCTTCAAACAGGGTGACTCAGGACTGGGACTTTAATTGAGTTTTAGAACCCCTTCAAACAGGGTGACTCAGGACTGGGACTTTATGTTTTTTTTCTGACATCTAGCAGCTTGAGTTGCAATATGCTACCCAGAAGCTGAGTTAGCTATGCACATATATGTGGACCCTTCCTGGATTTAAAAGCAGAAGGATTAATGATTCTATAACTGCTTATGGAAGTTGTAAAGATAGGAAAGGAATTATCATAAGAAGGGTAGAAATAACTCCCTTCAGTTTAGAGTAGGGGGAATATTGCCATGTTGCCTAGCCTCTGATTTTATGACTCAGGGAAATTAAAATTCTGACCTGATAGAGTACACAGTCTCTAGAAAGAACAACAACCTAAATATCTATCAGTAATGTGCTACCTAAATAAATTATAGTAAATCCATACAGTGGAATATTATGGAGTCATTTAAATTAATAAGCTTTAAGTGCTGACTTAGAAATAGGTATGAATACCAAATGTATTAAATGGAATGTAGATAATATGTAAAGTATGACACAATTTTTGTTAAAAATATATAAATGTGACAAGATACAAACATTCAACTCTTCAAGTTATTTTTAAAAATTTTTCATTTTGGGCTTCCCTGGTGGCACAGTGGTTGAGAGTCCGCCTGCCGATGCAGGGGACACGGGTTTGTGCCCCGGTCCCAGAAGATCCCACATGTCGCGGAGCGGCTGGGCCCGTGAGCCATGGCCGCTGAGCCTGCGCGTCTGGAGCCTGTGCTCCGCAACGGGAGAGGCCACAACAGTGAGAGGCCCGTGTACCGCAAAAAAAAAAAAAAAAAAAAATTTTCATTTTTAGGTTACTGTAGAGTCTTATGCAGTTGTAAGAAATAATAGAGAGGGACCCCACATGCACTTCCCTCCATCTTCCCCAATGGTAAAATCTTGTATAACTACAGCACAGTATTGAAACCATGACATTGACATCAATACAATCCACTGACCTTATTCAGATCAAACTATTTAAAATTAATTTCTATTTTAATGAAAATTATACATGTACATTTAAAACATTGGCACTAAAGACTTGCTACTCTTTAGTACTAAAAGACTTAGGTTCTAGTTATCTATCACTGTATAACAAACTACTCCAATATGTAATAAGTTAAATCAACTGTAATTTTATTATGTCTCATGATTTTGCCCATCAGAAATTCAAGCAGGGCTTGGCTGGGTGAGTTTTCTGTTCCACATGGCGTTAACTGGTTGTGGTCCTCTGGTCTGGTCTGGTCTGGCGGTTTGAAGACAAGCTTCATTCACATATCTGGTGTCTTGGTGGGGTGGGTAGAAGGCTGGGCTTAGCTGGTTATTTCTCTCTTAATACCGTCTCAGGGCCTCTGTATGTGGCCTCTCGAGGGAGTGGTTGGTCTTCTTACATGTTGGTTCAGGGATTCATGAGCCACAGTGGAAGCTTCTAATCAGTTATAGGCCAGCCCAAATTCATTCATGGGGATGTGAAATAGACTCCACCTCTCCATGGGAAGAGTGTCAAAGAATTTGTGACCATCTTTAATCCACCATAGCTAATAATGAAGAAAAGAAGATCCCTGCCCCATCCTTTACCTCTCCTGAGACCTGCTCCCCAGAGGCAACCACTTTCAACTTTTTAACTGTTTTTACTAGTATTTAACTCCATATTTTTGAACAATGTGGCTACACTGCATTTCCCTAGATTTGTCAAATTTATACATTATCTTTTGGCTTCTTTTCAGGGTAAATGAGATCTTACCTCAATCAATCTCTGCACCCCCACCCCGCCCCCATCTGACACACACACACACACACACACACACACACACACACACACACACACAACTATATTTTTCCTTTCTCTGATTACTACAATGGAGCAAGGTCATAATTTGGACAATATTAGATCATCTACTAATTCTGTCTTTTTCCTCTGGAGACAAGACCCCCTTTCCGTCCTCCTGCTGTCATCTGGACTGGTTGCTCTAGGCCAGCTGCTGCTCAGCTGTCATCCTGGGACTTCTCTTCATCTTATTCTGGTACATCTCTTTGTCTCTCTACGGTGTTGGAGCCTCTGTTTTTCTGGATTCCACATTTTATCTTGGTTAACCATCTTGTTTTACTAGTGTCAATCTCTCTTGTTCACCAAACTGTCTTAGGTTTATCTTTTCTATTTGGCATTGGTAGAAGTCATTTGTCTTTCTGGGGATGGGAATGTTTGCGTGACCTTCTCCAGCATGGGAAGCAAAGCTCTCTCTTCCCTTCCAGGAATGGGAGATCTGGAAAAACTGTTCCTGCTCCTGAAAAAAAAGAACTGGTGCTATGGGACCTAGGTTCAATGGATGATCATGACTCTACCTATTAGCCATTAATACTGTGTTAGAAAAAGAGAAGAGAGAACTTTTCTGTAGTGGCAACAGGAGAAGAGGGAAATAGCTTTAACTGGGAGAGGCTAAGGACGGGAGAAGTATATGGGGGGTGTGGAGGTGAACACAGGGCTTGGAGAGCCCTGATCACTGCCAGAGAAGTTCAGGGTCACGCCATCAATGGTCCTGGTCATTGGAGAATTTCATATTGCCGGCCTCAAGTGTCCTGCCCGTAAATCACACAGCCACTGTGGGTGTGGAAGCAATGCCCAGCCGAGTCTCCTCTCCTTGACTCCACAGCACATAGAAGAAGTAACTCTCTTATCTGCACCATACCTCTGCCTCCAGGACAAGTAAAGATCAAAGGAATCCTAGGGCTCCCAGTGAGGAGGTTTGTCAGTTGAACTAAGCATGCTTGAGCTTCTCAAGCTGGAACGTTAGGAGGGGACACTTGCACTGTACATACAGAGTATGGTTAAACTGGAATCAATCTAAAGTCACTGTGTGACAAGTTTAGCTTCTCTGTTTCTATACCTGACTTCATCTTCCTCTGCACCTACTTAAATTGCTGGTGATTGTCGAATATCATTTTTTAAAGCTTACAATCAGAAGGTAATTTATACTCATATTCAAGCAATTTAAAATTCAGACTCCCTCCCAGAGTTGTTTCTCTTCTGGAGAGTTTCCCTTCCTTCTCCTTATACCCAAGATGGTGTCTGGGGGCAAAAGGGAGCTTGTTTATCTTCATAGCTTTGGGGAAGGTCTCCTTGCCCAAGTGTTACCGTTCTCTCTGTTTTCCTATTGCTCACCCCTTGAGACACAGCCTCACCTCTGCAGGGAGTGACTTCTGTCTTCGCTGCGTCCACTGCTGAAATGTCCAGCCTTGTCCTCCTGGCTCTCTGGCAGACTCTGTCTTACCTGTGGTCTTCAGTGTCATTGCAACTCTCTCTAGTGACCCAAGGGCAAGCTCCCTCGTCTTGACTCTTGGCTAGCTTTCGTGACATTCTCTGGGAGCAAGTGGAACTTCTGTGTCCTTTCTGCACTACATAGGAAAGTATGGGAGACTTGAAGATAGTACAGTCCTCTCTCTCTAATAACTCATGCTTATCCCTCCTTTGCTGCAGACACCCATGTTGATTTAGGTCAGCAGACACTCTGTGAGGTGGTCTGTTTATGTGTTCCAAATAGGAGCTGTAATGCACTGGACCTTTTTTCTACACAGGGCACGATTCACCATCCTGAGGCTTCTGGCTTGTCTCTCTTGGCCTGGTTTCTGTCTCCATAATCAACAAACCCCTCAACTGGCTAAGTCTTAGGAGTGTAGGGTAGGAGCATTGAAACCCTGAAGAACCCAGGTGGGATGTGCACATAGTGCCCCCCAGACTTTCCCACTGCTCATCAGAAGAGCATGTATTCTCCCTACTCTGGTGGATACTTCCCTCATCATGTCTTCCACGTGGTCTTTTGTTCTAGATGGTATCTGCCATCACTTCCCTTCAGTTGATTAAGCCTTAATGGTGGAAGGAGCTTCAGGGACAAAGGAAAAAAAAAATCTGGAATACTACAAAGGAAAATACTCTGGGAGGCATTGAAAATGATTTCTCTCATGACCTCTTTTTAAACCCACTCTGTAAGTTCAGTCCTATACCTGTTCTGTTGAAATCTTGGGTCAAGTCCATAATTTTTGGGGTCACTCTTCAACAGTTAAAAAGCCCTTTGTTAATAAGAACAGTCTCATATCAAAGTAAAAATGAACAGGCCAGTGTAATAATCAAAACCTTTTTCTTTTTTTTGGCCGCACTGTACGGCTTGCGGAATCTTAGTTCCCCAACCAGGGATTGAACCCAGGCCCACGGCAGTGAGAATGCCAAGTCCTAACCACTGGACCGCCAGGGAATTCCTGTACTCTTATCAAATTGTCATTATGTAGATTTTAACTCAAAAATCGTCTCCCCAGAAAGACCTTCTCTGATCATCCTATATTAAAAGTAGCCTTAAGGTGGTCTCCTAGCCATTTTTTTATTGTTTCGTCTTGGTTTAATTCATTTAACATATACATACTGGGGGCTTCCTCTGTGCCATCCAGAATTATTGCAGGCACTGGGTATATTACAATCAACAAGATAGACCAGATCCTTTATATAATGGAAGGGACTAGACAGTAGACAACCTTAAATGAGCAGGAAAAATATCATTCAGCGATATGTGCTGTGCAGAGAATTAAAACAGACTGAACGATAGAGTGGGGGGTGACTAATTTACATTGTGCGGTCAGGAAAAATCTCTCTGAGAAAGTGACCTTTAAGCAATCAGAATGACAACCTTTTTCTTGTTGCATTCTGTGTAATCAACAGAGGCAAGAGCTGGTAAGATCGTACGTCATGCAGCATAAATTTCAGATGAGAGTACTCGAGTGTTACCACACAGTGTTCCCTGGAGTACTGGGACAACCTGGTGGGATGATGACTAATCCCAAGTGTGGTCAGAAGTTATGCCATTATTTTGCCTGAACTAATTCATTGTTCAGTAGAATAGTAAGTTCCCGTGACCCTTCAACTTTTTGATTGTAAGAGACCATGGGATGCTGGGCTGATGACAAAAGCGTGTGGCTGTACCAACTAACTAAGCCCAAGGTATTGTGCAATTTACAGTATAGAGCAATTGCTGAATACCTTCAGGTGATGCGGAATCTGAGAAACAGAGGGTCAACGTGGAAGAAGTACTGAACTCCAGGTCGAATTAATGAATTGTGAAACGGAGCATTCAGTGGAGTGGGAGGAGTTACAAAAAGTCTAGCATTTTATAGATTCTCCATGGATACACAGATGAAGGGGAGGAAAATGTGTTAGACCACTTCAGGGTTTAATCTCCACCAGCCATCCTGACTGATCTATTTGGAAGACTGAGAGAGACTCTTTAATGTGGAACAGCTATGAGATTAGGAAATGTTTGTAAAATAAAGGCTTTAAGGCATAGGTATATGGATAGTATTATTATCCAGCTTAATGAAAACTTATTTTCCCTGATAGATTCTCTGAGAAAGCATGTAATAAAATGATTTTGATTTATCTTAAATATTTATTGCATAACTGTGATGATTAATTTTATTTTTACTTGATTGGGCTAAGGGATGCTCAGATAGTTGGTAAAATGTTATTTCTGAGTGTGTCTGTGAGGGTGTCCCTGGAAGGGATTAACATTTGGTAGACTGAGTAAAGAAGGTTGCTCTCAGCAACAAGGGAGGACATCACCCAATCTGCTGAGGGCTTGAATAGAACAGAAAGATGGAGGAAGGGTGAATGTGTTCTCTCTGCTTGAGCTGAGTGATCCATCTCTCCTGTTCTTGACCATTGGAGGCCCTGGTACTCGGGCTTTCAGACTCAGGCCAGGACTTATGCAATCCCCCTTGATTCTAGGGGCTTTGCACTTGGACTGAATTATACGACTGGCTTTCTTGGTTCTCCAGCTTGAAGTTGGTAGATCGTGGGACTTCTCGGCCTCCATAATCATGCAAGCAAATTCCTGTGATATATCTCTTATGTGTAGCTATGCATGTATGTTCTATTGGTTCTGTTTCTCTGAAGAACCCTGACTAATACAATTGGTAAATTGAAGAAAGTTTAACACTATCATCACCAAAAACCAAAGATAAATTTTCTCTCTTTCTATGTATATGCTGTTTACAGAGCAACACATGTTCATTACAGGAAAGTCATACAGTTATGGTTTCCACTGGCAGCTATGTACAGCCTGGAGTGTGGATGAGATGGTCTGACTCTAGCTGTAGGTCAGTCTTCCCTGAGTCCATCTAGCGAGGAGCTGACCTAGCTGAAGAGTTCATTCAGACAGTGCACTTGGGTGGGTATCTTTCCAGGATGTTCCTGTAAGGTACGATTTAAAAGGGACACTCTTCTACGCACAGTACAAGCAGGCCTTTTCTTGTTCTTAATATGGACAAAGGACATTCATGAGTAGAAACTCCTAGGAAATCACATGCCTGAAGAAACAGATGCCGTTGATTATTCAGTGAGGAAGAATCCTTCTTCCTTTCCAAGGCTGCTGTTTGCATCTCCTCTGGGACCTTGATCCATCAGTTATCTTCTTTTTTTCATCCATCTGTGATCTCTTCCTATCACGGGCCTAATTCTACTGTCCTAAAAATGCTGAGGTTGTCTTTCCCTTGAAGAGATAAAAACCTTTCCTTCGGCCCTGCCTTCCTCACGCTGTCATCTTAGCTCTTAGTACCCTCACGGGCAAACCCTTTGAAAGAGTGGCCTGTGCTTGTGACGTGCATTTCCCAACCCACAGCTGACTAATCTTGTTACCCGTCTCATTGATTTCCAGCTTCATAAATGACCTAAACCTTCGTTTGGCGGCCACTTGGGAGAGGCACGTTCTTCTAAGGGCAATAGCAGTGGAATTCCGATATGAGGAATGTTTGGATACACAGAAGAACTTAACAGCCATGCTCCAAAGAGCCTGAAATGGAGTTCCTAAAGTGGTCAATTGGGCCTTCACAGAAAATGGGACTGAGGCTGAGGAAGTCTGGATTGCCGGTTAGCAGAGAGCTCTCATACACGCTCAGCTGCCCCAGACAGAGAAAACCTGAAAGAGTGGTTTCCAATCCCAGATGCCATTTAGTTTGCTAAAGAACCTGACACGTTCAATGTCTGCAATTTGCCATTTAAGTTCAGCAGTGAGATAGAAATGTGTGCCGTCTTTGGTCAGGTTCTTCCAGAAGGAGACCTTGAGCCAGGGATTTGGGTGTCAGTGGTTTGTTAAGGCACAGCCCCCAGAAGAAACCAGTGAGGGAGTAGAAGAGGCAGGCTGGGGAAAGGGAATAAGCTCCCTCACCTTTCTTAGGGTGAGGTTTCAGGTGAGGCTGCTCTCCGGGCATGCTTGCTGTTTACCCCACCAGAGACACAAGAGCTGGGCTTTTGCACTCACACGTTGGTAAGTCCTTGGCCACAGGTCATGGTGGTGATCGAGGTGGATATAAAATTCCCAGGCTCCTCTTCTTCTCCTTACAGGCTAGAGGGCTCCAGCGTCCAAAGGCAGGCCACTGAAATTTACAGGAGCAAATAGTAGCAGAAACACTGAAGGTGGGGATGGGTGAACAGAGCTGGTATAAAGGATCCAGGAGAATCTGGTCAGGTCTCCAACAGTGTCTGCTACAGAGACCTAGAGGTATGTCCCCCTCCAATGTGATGGCGACCGTGTAAAGAGGAGCAATATCAAGGCACCCAGAGCCCTGAAATCTTTACTAATGGATCAATCCAGGACTGGTGGGGCCATTGTGGAGACAATCTGGCAGGATGTATGATTCAGCTGCAATCCTGCTTCTCTTTAATTTTCCTAAAGAAATCACACACGTCTCCATGGAGACTTGTAAACAGATGTACAGTCAGTGTAGCTTGGCTGTGGTAGCAAAGAACTGGATAAATTAAATGTAAGATATTGAAGGGTAAGATATTATATATATATAAAATGCCCCATGTAGAGGGATCTCTCCCCTTGCATATATGGATCATTCATTAATTATTGTTTTGTTCTGCAAGGACTTTAAATATATCCTACATCCATTTTATATATTATTTTTTATAATTTGAACAGCAAAAATTATTTTTAGAGAAAAGAATACAAATCAAGGGATTAACTGAGCTAAAAATGTGAAAAAGCAGCAGAAAATAAGGAGGAGCAGGATATATGCACAATATCCTTAAAGATGGAGAAAAGAAGTGGTGCAGCTGTTCTCCTTTCCCCCTTTTTCAAAATTAATTAATTAATTAATTTCTGGCTGTGTTGGGTCTTTGTTGCTGCGCGCGGGCTTTCTCTAGTTGTGGCGAGCGGGGGCTGCTCTTCATTGCGGTGTGCGAGCTTCTCATTGTGGTGCCTTCTCTTGCAGTGCAGTACGGGCTCTAGGCGCGGGGGCTTCAGTAGTTGTGGCACGTGAGCTTCAGTAGTTGTGGCTCGCGGACTCTAGAGCACAGGCTCAGTAGTTGTGGCACACGGACTTAGTTGCTCCACGGCATGTGGGATCTTCCCAGACCAGGGCTCGAACCCGTGTCCCCTGCATTGGCAGGCAGATTCTTAACCACTGCACTACCAGAGAAGTCCCTCCTTTCCCCTTACTAAGGCCACATGGGTTTTCCTTTGGAAAGTTACTCCCCCCTACCCTGTCCCAACTTCAGCTCCAGGAGTTGTCCTTTCTTGGCCTAAGCTGGTCAGCAGAATTCCATCCCTCCCAACAGGGGTTTGATTGAGAGTGAGTGATCCAGGCCTAACCCCATTGGGTTGCCTAAAATAGAGAAAAGACTGGACCTGGGAGATCAAATTTTCATTATGCGCGAATGTTTGCCCTGAAAAGCCTAAAAAGGCACACATGTTCCCCTTACTTGATCGCATTTAGTAGATTTTCTCATTTCAGGATCCTTTAAAAGACAAGAATTTAATTGTAGTGAATCCCAATTGTCATACTCTGAGAGAAATAGAGAGGTATATGTCATGGAGAAATGGCTTATTCTGTAAAAACTTGTGTCAATGGAGGGAGACAAGCTGTGCCTTGTAGGTGCCTGGGGCCTGTGGTTTGGCTGATCACGTGATACTACATAGTCTGGGCAGCGTCCAGTACTCTCTCTACCATCTGGGACAAATCTGTCACACAACGCCAAGCACACAGTTGCATCCACTCTCATGGAATCAAATTCAAATAAAAGATGATCAGTTCCATGTACATAAATTAGGTAAGGAGACTGTGTGGATTAGGACCAAAAAGGAAAAATCTGTGGAGTTCTCTACATTCCCTTAGGAAGATTCATGACTCTTCTGATTCTATTTAGGGTGGAATTGCTGTTCCTAATTTATTACCTCCCAGGAAGAAACACGGAATCAACTGAATATTATTGATGCTAAAAGCTTGGGAATCCATGAGATATTAGGACTTCTGGCTTCATCAAATCAAAAGTGAACTCTGTTAGCATGCTTCATGGGGAAAGCTGGCTTTGCAGTTATAATGTTATTTTCAGTTCTTGATTATTCCCTGATTCTAAGAGCTGTGGCCTGTCTCCTTTCAGTTTTAGAAACAAAAAAGTAGAAGTATCAGTGCGGACCAAATATAGATGCTGGGTTTTTTTTTGTTACTACTTAGAGGAGAGTGTGACAGAAGCTTCTCAAATGTAGGATTATTAAAAAACACTGGGATTTTTCAATGTGAAGACTCCATTGGAATTTCAGAAAAGATCAACTGCATGTGGTGGACTTGTACCTTGATTTAACTTTGCTTGTTTAAAGTATGGAGAAAAATCAATAAGTACAGTACTGTGCTAGGTTATGTTATAGACAAAGGAATAAGAATTTCAGGGCAAAACCTAGAAAGGTTTTGGAAGACTGACTGCATTTTCTTCACTCTACACATATATAGTGTTTAATACACTCTCATGGACTAACAATACTACTAAAAATAACAATAGAGGTAATAGACTAGGGAAAGATTCACATGTGTCTTGGCTATTTCTTGGACTTAATCTCCAATTTGTTTCACTACTGTAATAATTTAAAATTTCCTGGGTGGGTTTATTTTTGGATGGTGAACAACGTGTATTTACAGACTTTTAAAAAGCTCCTAATGTAGAGACAATGCTGTGTTGCTTATTGTAATGCCATTGTCTCAGCAGTGACATGATTATATTGGCTAAAATAAGAACTGTAGAAGCAAGAGCCCTCACACTGTGCTCATTGATGTCACTCGCTGAAGTTTAAAGAATGGTGACTGCTTTTGCCTTTGTGCTATTACCGTCCCCGATGCTGATGGCTACAGATTCACCACTAAGCACTTCAGTGCATGTATTTATTTATACATCCGGTTTTACGTTCCCAGCAACTAGCACAGGGTAATATGCTGTTGCTACATCTGTGTTGAGTGAAAAGATAAATCAAGAGGGAGGGGAGGAGGGAAGGGAAGGTGGAGCACAGGGGATTTTTAGGGCAGTGAAACTATTCTGAATCATACTATAATGGTAGATTAACTGTCACTCTCCATTTGTCAAAACCCATTGAATGTACAACACAAGGAGCGAACCCTAATGTAAACTACGGACTTTAGTTAATAATATCGTTATCAACATCGGTTCATCAAATACACCACACTAATACAAGGGGTAGAGAATAGGGGGGACTGTGTATGAGGAAGCAGGGAAAAGAGGGCATATGGGAACTCTCTGGACTTTTCCATCAATTTTTTTTGTAAACCTAAAACTACTCTAAAAAACATAGTCTATTAATTTAAACAACAGCAATAGGAAGAGATAAATAAAAATAACTTAGATGAGATGTTCTTAGACCATGTGATTGTAAGCAACAGAAAACCAAATTTAACTAGCATGGGCACCAAGGTAAATGTGTTCGTTGGCTTACTCAAGCCACGGAAAAGCAGCAGGGCAAACTAGACCCAGGGACTTAAATGTGCTTTCTCATCTCTGTTACACTCTAGACTGACTTTCTGCACAATGCCCACCCTCCCCTCCCTGCTTGCAACAGTGAGAAAGGGCTCTTTCTTACTTTAGTTGTTAGTAGAAAACTCCCTAGGGGTTGCTGATCAGCCTAGCTTGGAAATGTGAACACCTTTAGACCACTTATGGGGGTGGAGAGAGAGGCTCCAGTTAGAGTATGGTGTTTCCAAGGCTGGAAACAAGTAGGCATGTAGGATCTGATTGCAGTTATCCTGGCAAGAGATGTTGGTGGCTCAGAAAAGGGAGGTGGGAGGTGTGTGTGTGTGGCAGCGGCAGGGGGTGGGGGGGAGAGAGAGAGAGAGATAAAAAGAGGGAGGGAGAGGGAGAGTCAGATTCTGGAGATAGTCTGAGGATGCGCCTGTCACAATTTATTGAGGAGTTGGGTATAAGCTGTGAGAGGAAGAAGTGGGACAGGACTTCAAGGCTTTTGTCCTGACACCTCAAAAGATGGGCTGTGATCGTTCATTTTCTGTGTAACTTGGCTGGGCTGAGGGACAGACACCCTGTAGCTAGGAATATGTTCTTTCTGGGTGTGTCTGTGAGGGTGTTTCTGGAAGAGATTAGCATTTGAATCAGGAGACTGAGTAAAGCAGATCTGCTCTCACCAGCATGGGCAGGCATCACCCATCAGTAGACGGCCTGAAAAGAACAAAAGGAGGAGGAAGAATGAATTTCCTCTGTCTCTTCTTGGGCTGGGACATCCATCTTCTCCTGCCTGTGGACACTGGTGCGTCTGGTCCTCCGGCCTTTGGACCCTGGGACTTAACACCAGCGAGCTGTTCATGGTTCTCAGGCTTTTGACCTCAGACTGGGAGTTATACCAGCAGCTCCCTTGTTCTTCAGGCTTTAGCATTTGGACTGAATTATATTCCTGGCTTTCCTGGTTCTCTAGCTTGTGGATGGCGCATCATGGCATACATATCTCAGCCTCCATAATCATGTGAGCCAATTCTCACAGAGAATCTTCTACGTATGTATGTATCTATCTATCATCTATCTATTCATCTATCTATCCTATTGGTTCTGTTTCTCTGGAGAACCTTGACTAATACATGAGCAGAGGAATATTACAGCAGCACAGGTTAGAAGGATATCAGGACCTTAGTTTCAGATATAGTAAGTCTATTAGTCCTCCAGTTGGAAATGTCAAATAAGCAGTTGTATGTAGACGAGCCTTTCCTCCAGGTATCCACCTGACACATTGTTTATTGATCCTAATTGTTTATTGTCCAACTCCTTCTTCTAGAACACAAGCTCCATGAGAGCAGGCATTTTGCCTGTTTTGTTCCCTGCTATATCCCCAATACGTAGAAGAACTCCTGGTGCATAGCAGATGCTCAGTAAAATTTACAGGAAAGATGAAGGAAGGAAGGAATGGGAGAGTTAAGTGTTCAATACAGCAAAGTTGGTTGAGAGTAGAGTACAGTTAGGAAGCATCTGTGTGAAAGTAAAACTGCTCACCTGGCTATTACTAGGCAGAGGTTTGCAATAGGTATTGTGTAACAAACGTTTCCTACATAGAACTATATACAAATGAAGAGACACCTGCAAGGCTTCTGTAAACTTTTATTTTATATTTATGGGCCACTGCCAGTGCAGGGCCTTGGCTTCTGGCTCATTTCTACAGATTTACTTGAAAAGATGTGATAAAGGTAGAAATTGGAAATATTCCTACTAGTCAACCACGGTCACTTACTGGTCCATAAACAAAATGCCCATGGAAGCCTGTGTGGTTATTCAGAAATCTCTGACTTTTTGAACTTGTAAAATGCATTTTTAATATGCAAGAGACAAAGCATCTTTACAAAAAGACATCTGTCTAAACAAAATGGTGTGAACATATGGCTTACCTTATAGGGATATATCACTGCATGTGACACACCAGTGGGCTAATGGAATTTGACTGCTAACACGTAAAGGAGCCCTGCCATTGGATGGCTGGAATCTGATATCATTTTATACGTGACTGTGCTAAAATACAGCCCGAAGAATCGGCTGAGCTCATTTATCATCAGCAATCTTTCTGGCGAAGTCTGATAGAAACATCTGCCCACTTGTCAGTCTCATCACCACACTGAGTTGGGAACTGGGACCATATAATACTTCAAATGTTAATGACTTTTGCTCCAGCACAGGAAAAAAATATAACCCCAAATACTGCTTTCTCCTAATGAACCAACCAACGAACCAAAACCCCATTGTCTACCCATGGCTCGTCCTTTTTCATGCTGCCTGCCACGTTCCATTTGTAATAGTAACACTGTCACAAGATTTACGAACACAGACAGATTAAAACTGACTGAGGCTGGTTGTCGAGAGGAACATCTACCTAGATTCCACTTAGAGTGTGTGCTTCGGCACAACTGCTGGGCATTAGTATTAGATTACGTGAAGTCCATACAACCATCCCACCACGTGCAAACACCACACCCACGAGTGCCTTCCATAGAGACAATCACAGAAAAATTGGCTAAAAGAACTGTATGGTTGTTTATATATATATATATATGTTTATATACACACAGTAAAAGATTTTCTGCTGTACTCACAGTCTGTAAACATCGTGGAAAACGCCCAGCAGAAATCACTGTGGGCCTCTTGAAATGGTGACTATGTGAGGAGTTGGGGTGAGGGAGGTGTTTAGGTGCATACTGGAAATACAGAGAACCTTAAGTTCATGGTGGCAATTATATTTCACTGACATGATAAACTCAGCTGGCCTCTTTGAAATTATGTTTCCTATATTCCTATGTGAAAAAGGGAATGACCAAAAAAGTCTTACTGCCAGTTAACATTTTAAAAGCAATCAAGAGACGATGAGGTGATTTGCATACATATATATGTATATATGTATGTACATTTGCATACATACACACACGTATACATGTTACATAAACCTCAATGAAAATTTCCAAATCTTCTAAAAGTACTCAGTCCTTTTCTCCTGGCTGTGCTTTGGACTTCTGTGCATTGCACTGAAAGTCTTGGGCATAGTTAAATGACACATACATTTGAATTTTAGTATATGGTATTGATTTTACATAACATGCTTCCATTAAAAAAATTGGGCTCATGAAAAATAGAACTATTTCATTCAAGCATTATTTTTAAATTTAACATAAAAATATGCACAAGGTCTCCTGTAATGAAACACCATTAAAAAAGAAAATACAGATTCTTAAAAGTTGTTTGAATAGCAGCTATTAAACTGCCGTATGTGGATATCGGTCTGTGCTTTAAGATCTTGTAAGCTCTTGCAGCTTGAGAATTTATGTTTTAAAAATAAGCCAGTGACATGAGAAACATTAACCTAATTGCTCACCTGAAGTCCATTTTATGTCTTCTTCTTTTCTGGGGGCAAAATATGTGTAAATAAGCTCAAATCATCATTTGTATAGGCAACTATGCAGTTAAAAAATACTGGCACTGAAGGACATTTCAAATAAAGGAGACTTAAACCCATACCATGTTTGGCCAAAAAAACAAAATTACTTTAAAAAAATAGAAAACCTTGTTATAATTTCTAAGCTTTTCATGGTGACCAGTTCTTACGGAACATTCTACAGAACCGCCATGAAAGCTAGCCACGTACTCGAAAACTCTATTTTCATGCAAAGATAGTATATATCCTTCTGGTTTAACTGAACAATCTCCTTTCCCCCGCCAACTCCCACCATTTTTTAGGGCTGAATATAACATGCAGAATATGTAAATTAGATAAATCAAAGTAAGATTCGTTGAATTTGTGGGTATAAACCAGTCAACCCTTCAATGTTTCGGAAAACATTTTTCCAGGGGGTGGTACTGAGTCATGGGAGAAGGATGGAAGAAGAGATTTCTGGAGATGCAGTTGTTGTGTTGATTTTTTTTTCTCCAATAGTATTTGAAGTATATTGATGAATGTTCCTTAAGATGTTTAGTTTATACTGTCCTTGTGGCTGCTCCTCTCTGTGTTATGGTTGTTTTGTTCATGGTTCTTCCATTGGATGCTTGTTCCATTCATGGGGACTGAGGTCATCAGACTCTTGGACTGGTAACAGCAGCAGCAGAGGCAAGACTGGGAGAAAGAATAGACTCGAATTAAGACGAGGCTACCAGGGCTTCCCTGGTGGCACAGTGGTTAAGAACATGCCTGCCAATGCAGGGCACATGGGTTCGAGCCCTGGTCTGGGAAGGTCCCACATGCCGTGGAGCAGCTAAGCCTGTGCGCCACAACTACTGAGCCTATACACCTAGAGCCTGTGCTCTGCAACAAGAGAGGTCACTGCAATGAGAAGCCCGCGCACTGCAACGAAGAGCAGCTCCCGCTCACTGCAACTAGAGAAAGCCCACGCTCAGCAATGAAGACCCAACGCAGCCAAAAATAATTAAAAAAAAAACAAAAAAAACAGATGAGGCCAACAATCTGTTCCCTGCAGAACCTGGAGGCCTACCAACAAAGGGTGAATGTCTGTAGGCATTTGAGGACAGAGTGTGAGCCTTACTAGTAATGTAGGGTAGGGAGTTTGTAACCTCTAGGGAGAAGTTAAACAGTTTATTCTACTGCAAAGCAACAGATCCCTTGTTTCTTGTTTTAATTTATTCACCAAGTCAAAGAGGAAGGGAAGGCAGTGTTGGTGGAGGGAGAGTGTTCAATGATTTGGGGTGGGCATGAGTGGAAAGGGCTGGGAGGGTCCTGGCATTTCATTTTTTTAAGTGTTTTTAAAAATCATTATTATTTAAAAAAATATCTATTTATTTGGTTGTGCTGGGTCTTAGTTGCGGCACACAGGATCTTTCAGTTGCAGCATGTGGGAACTAGTTCCCCAAACAGGGGTTGAACCCAGGCCCCCTGCATTGGGAGTGTAGAGCCTTAGCCACTGGACCACCAGGGAAGTCTCCGGCCTGGCATTTCTTCAGTGTGTACCACCTACTTGGCTCTCTGCATTGGCCACCTCACCTGATGCTCTTAACAGCTTTTGGGGGTAGGTGCTATTTTCCTCATTTTATGAATGAGAAGAGGGAGGCTTAGAGAGGATAATAAGAGGCAGAACTGAACTTAGAACCCAGGACTTTCTCTATTGGGCTCTTCCGCCTGGGTATGCTGCCTTTTTATGAAGATCAGTCAAAACTGTGTTTAATGTCTGAGGGTTTGCACCTTGATTTTTTCCCTTCCCCTCTAGTTAATGTGTAAACTAATTAGAAACTGATATTAACTCCAGATTACGTCATGTATCTGTTATGACCTGCATTTTAGTCAATCTTTCTTAGGGCAGAATCTTTCTTAGGGCATTTCATGACTTGTAAACGTGACCCACTAGACTTCAAAAGTGTGGCAACAAGAACTTCCACACCAGGTTTCATCGATTTCTATGATTTTTTAAAAAATATTTGTCTGTTTCCTTCTAGATTATAAGTTCCACAAGGGCAGTCGCTTGTGTTTTTCCTCTCTTCTATCCCTAATAATAAGAAGCTCGTACTGAGCACTCTCTGTTGTCTCAAGCACTTAACATATATTAACCCACTGCATTCCACCTTATGAGATAGATACAGTGAGCATCTGATTTTACAGATGAGCAAACTGAGGAAGCAGGAGGGGTACCACTTGGAACTGATAAGACAGTTAGCTAGTGCAGAGCTGTGATCTAAATCAAGATTGTTGGCTTCCAGATCCTGCACCCTTGAACTCTATGCTACTCTTTCTAATACGTACCATAAACTGAAGTTAAACATCCTGGCCAAAGATAACAGAATCCAGTTAGGATTAACTTTATGCTAAAATCATTCTAGGAACTGGAAAAATGACACCTCAATAGGAAGTGCTTGGAGCTTTGGGAGGACATGGGTTGGCTTAGCTATGGGGAACTTTGAAGAACGGAAGGAAATTGATTTCAAATTAAATTACATTAGTTCAGATTTCCAGATCCATAAACACTTACTTTCCTTGAAAAGGCTATTATTAAGTGTACTATTAAATAGCGTTTAGCAAGAGATTTCTTAACAATGAGTTTATGTTTTGTTGAGATCATGAATAAATTTTATCTATTCTGTTGGCCTAGAGCTCAAGTTGGAGTATTTCTTTTTAAAGCAGGACACTAAATTGGCATGTTATTAAGTTAGCTCTTTTTGCTTTAACCTCTGAATATGTTGTTGTCTGAATAGATATTGCTTTGCTGTTATGCTGACAACTTGACCCTCTTTCTGGGTAACAAAATGTGATTTTTCACTTCTCTACTGAAAAGTACAGCTAGTGAAAGTGATATTTACCACTGGAATGAACCATGCCTGTTGGTTACTTAATATACTCATTTGGTTGTTCTTAAAAAATGCTTGCAAAACGTCTTACCTGGAAACAATTTTTAAATTTCTTGCTCACAAAATATAGAGCTATTGGGTTTATACATGAATTCATGGTTGCCAAGTTAATACCGATGTAATCCATGAGCAGCAAGAAACTAGAGCAAAAGAAAATAGAGGAGATAGATTAGAACATGTTTTCAAATCTGCTAACTAGCATTTATCTCTAGAATAAGCATTTTTCTTGCCCAGAAGCCATTTCTTATAGGTGGCAGTCAGAATTTTTTTTTTTTTAAGTCCTTGTTTTTTTTGTTTTTGTTGTTTTTTTCAGTACGCGGGCCTCCCACCGCCGTGGCCTTTCCTGCCGCGGAGAACAGGCCCCGGACGCGCAGGCCCAGCCGCTCCGCGGCATGTGGGACCCTCCCGGACCGGGGCACGAACCCACGTCCCCTGCATCGGCAGGCGGACTCCCAACCACTGCGCCACCAGGGAAGCCCTTAAGTCCTTGTTTAAATGGTAATTTCAGTTCTGCAGAACATTTACACATATACCCAGCACTTGGTTAACCCAAACTATTTTATGCACAGCCCCAGGAGGGGAGCAGCAAAATTAGTGATATGGCTTGCGCAAATTTTTGAGATCAGTTGTGGGCTCTGTCAGCTAAAGAAAAACAATCAACTTTGCAGTTTTAATTTTCAGGGCTATTGAGAATGTAGAGTAGGTGGTTTTGTAAAAGTCTTATAAATATGAAATCAGAGAAACTCCAGTTTCCTCCTGAGTGCAGAGGATCATACCTAAGTAATTCACATCGGTTCGTGTCCATTTCATCATACACGGTTTTCTTCAAAATACGGCTTAAATGAAGAGGGAACCAGCACAGAGCGAAAATTACGACCAAACAGAAAACTGTTTTTGCCACTTCTCGACGCTAAAGGAAAGTGAGAAAAAAAAAAAAAAAAGACAATACGTTTAGTGTTTCTCTACTAGAGGAAAGAGCTACACAAAAGGAAGTAGTAAATTGGGGAAGAGTAACTCGAAGAAATGCCAGAGCAGCCTGCCCCTCACCATGCCTCCACCTCTTCAAGATTTGGAGTCCAGGGAATTCCCTGGAGATCCAGTATTTAGGACTCTGTGCTTCCACTGCAGGGGGCACAGTTTCCATCCCTGGTCGGGGAACTAAGATCCTTCATGCAGCACAGTGTGGCCAGAAAAAAAAAACAAAAAGAAAAGAAAAAGAAAACATTTGGAGTCTAATTTCTAAGCAAGGAGCTGCTAGTGATTCTTCGGGGGCAGGTGCCAGGAAGGATGGTGGTCTCAGGCTGGTCAACAGGGCCAAGACAGAGGTTCGATGGTGGGCAGAGGTGGGGACTGGCTGGGGTTGAGCCAACACCGTGGCTGGGTCTGTGTGTGTGTGTATGTTGAATATGTGGGGTGAGGGTTAGTTAAAAGTCTCAATAGCAGTTAATTCACCGGCATTAATGACGGCATGGCAGTCAAGGTGACTGACCCTAGCATGATAAAAAATGGACAAATCTAGGGAATTCCCTGGTGGTCCAGTGGTTAGGATTGTGTACTTTCACTGCCGAGGGCTGGGTTCAATCCCTGGTTGGGGAACTAAGATCCCGCAAGCCATGCAGCATGGGGGGGAAAAAAAAGACAAGTCTAAAAAGATATTTGGAAAGCAAAACAGGAGTAGGAAACAGAAAAGAAAAAGGAAGAACAACGTGTTTTCTCCATTTCTTGATCTTGGAGAAACCTGGCATTGGGATTTTTTTGCTTTTAAAATTCTTTCATTAATGACATGGACATGTAGTTTCCAAGGATATATTGTTTACAAATAGAGGGATGAGGGTAAAGGATTATCAGCAATGACGATTAGAAAAACTGGGACATGTTGACCCTGGCTTGACTCCAATGGCAGGTTTACACGCTTTGGGGTCTGCGTAGGATCAGCAAAACCATAGGTTAAGAATTATCTGCAACCAGTATTTGTGTGCATTGTACTTGAGTATTACAGGGCATGCGTTTGGAAGCCCCACTGGGAATGTAAAATGCAACTTGTCTGTAACTGGAATCACTTAATGTCAAAATAAAACTGATTGAAAACAGGGTTTGGAAGGGTAATGCTGGTTCAACCCGAAGCATATAGCGTTAAGTAGGGAAGCCTACAATAAACCCACATGATTAATAGAGCCATTTAAAAAGATTTCAGGGCAGTTGTCACAAATTGTGGCTCTAGTCCCAAGAACTGGGAGTTCTTTAATCTTTCAGAGTTAGCTGGCTAGTTAGCTGGGCTATGACTTCAGAGAATGTATAAACTGAACGATGATTGAGAGAAATAAAGGATTCCTTTATTTATTAATCTACAGGAATGGGGGATCATTTTAAAGGGCCAATTTTGTATACACAGAAAGACAGTGTGCCCAGAAAAATAGAAAAGGAGGGTATTGGGGAGAGGTTACATCCCCTGTGCACATCCTCAAAGAGGATAACTTTTTAATACGTTGCCATGACAGTCTGATGTTTGGTTAATCAATATCCATTCTTCTGTTTTCCTTACTATCAGTCAGATCCTTGCTTTTGTCATGGCAGCACGGGAGCCTGGCCTCCTCATCTGCATAGTTCTTACCAATTACATTAAGTAGAAATCGTTGTGTGGAGTTTCTGGAAAAGTTACTTAAAAGTGGAGGATAGGACTTCCCTCGTGGTCCAGTGATTAAGACTCTGCTCTTCCAGTGCATGGGACACGGATTCAATCCCTGGTGGGGGAACTAAGATCCCACATGCCGTGGGGCGTGGCCAAAAAAAACGTGGGGTATACTCCTTTGGCGCACACACACTAATGTGATCGGTGTTCTTCCCTTTCTTGTGCCTGGATAGAAGATATAATGGTAGAGCTATAGCGGCTGTCTTCCAATAAAAATGGAAAGGTCAGTACACCAGCAGAACCCTGGCTTCTGAGTCCCTTGACCACTGAGCCAATGACATCTGAACTTCTTGCCACGGGAGAAAAATAAACCCCTACTTGGTCTCCTCCCTGTTATTTTGGGTTTTCTGCTACCAGCATCCAAACACAATCCCTAAGTGATAAAAGGTATCGTTGGTATAATGAAGAGAAATTTGAGAAAACCACACAAGAAGCAAGACCAAAAGCCATATTGGTTATTGGACAGGGTGGCAGGGTCTTTCACTCTGAGCTAGCTTCCCTGGCATCCCACTTGAAGGCCTTCCAGCCAGGCTTGCTCTCCTGCTGTTAGAACCTGCTCTAGCTTTGAGTGAGACACGAGGGAATATCTATTGCATGGGGACCAAGTCTTGGGTTCTGATCTCCATTTGGTTGAGTCAATTTCTTAAACACCTATATAATGGGGGTAATGCCTGTCCAGCTTATCTCACAGGGTGTTTGGAGGAATCAAATACCAAAAGGACATGGAAATGCTCTTTAAAAACTTTAAAAAATGCTATGAAAATGTGAAGCAGCAGCATCTTATTACCGCTCCCAATCCCCATTCAATTATTTTTAGAGCAGTTGCCACTCATAGCTTAAATAGGCTCAGTCGTGGTGCTTGTGCAAAATCAACATTTTAAAACACTGTTTTCCACAAATCTATTCTAATTAGTTATCTTCATTGCAGGAATGAGCCATAATAATTGCTTA
This sequence comes from Stenella coeruleoalba, assembly GCF_951394435.1. NCBI lineage: Eukaryota > Metazoa > Chordata > Mammalia > Artiodactyla > Delphinidae > Stenella > Stenella coeruleoalba. Next base: position 123,771,989 of record NC_137149.1, read on the forward strand.
ATATGTTTCACATCTGGAGTACTTGAAACATTCATGCCTGGATGATGTCATACTAAAGTTTCTCAAGATAATTTTCCTGTTAAATTATAATAAAAGATAATAGCTACCATTTGTATAACATGTTAGATTTTATAAAGTATGTGTATGCACATTAATTCCTTTGATTCTCATAATAACACTGATTCATATATTATTATGTCCAATTTATAGATAGGGAGCTGACGCTCAAAAAGAAATCAGTCCTCTAGCTGAAAAGTGTTGCCAATGAAGAATGATGCTTGTTGTATGGTCATCATACAGGGCAGATTTCCAGGCTCCATCAACAACTCACATTAACTTTTGGTATGGTTCATCATCCTTATATACTTGTCTGTTGAAACTGAAAACTTACCCATAGTCCTAGTTTTACTCTTTGAATTAATATATATCAACATTTTCTGACTAAACTATGAGTTGGGTTCTATTAGACACTGCACATGCCTTAGGTCATCCCTTTGATGTATTATTCTATACATTTCATTTAAAATTTTTAAGACTCAAAATTAAGTTGGTATTTGTACAGAAAAGTGCAGGTATTATTATATACATTTTCTGAAGAACTAGAAGTTCAGAGAGATCAAGCAATTTTCCCAGTGTCACAGAGCCAGCAAATATAAGCTTCACAGTTTTATCTGTTCTGTTTCCTGCCTGGGAAGGACCAATAGCGTCCTAATGACACGTTCAGATTTCTTCTAGAACTTTGAGCCCTCCAAAATGTGGCCTCTTATGTACCCAATCCCGTTTCCTACCATGAGTCTTACCTTAGATGTTGCTCTAATGAGGTCCATCTTTTTTTCCAGTTCCCCAAATGCATGGTGCCCATGCTGTGTTCTACTAGACCCCTGTCCACCCACCTGAAATGCCCCCTGTCCTTTTCTTCTTCCCCATGGAACCCATTTATCCTCCATGAACAGTTCAATCCCCCTCATACAATTTCTCCATGACTTTACTCATATCCTCCTTGGCTTTCTATAGCAAAGGCTACTTTTTACCACAACTTGTGATTCTATTTTCCAATTATTTCATGTTTGTGTTTTATTTCCACAACAAGACTGCAAAGCCTGCCCGTGGAGAAAGTCATATACTTCTTTTTTTGTCCTGGCACAGTTCCAACCCCAGTTCAACGTACTGTTAATCACAAACACGCATGTTTGATACACTCTAGGCAAAATAAATGAATAGTTTCTCTCTGTTTGGGCCCTGCCCGCAGGGCCACCATACAGACAAACAAGACAGTATTTTTTTTTAATTTTTTGCTGTACGCGGGCCTCTCACTGTTGTGGCCTCTCCCGTTGCGGAGCACAGGCTCTGGACGCACAGGCCCAGTGGCCATGGCTCACGGGCCCAGCCGCTCCACGGCACGTGGGATCCTCCCGGACCGGGGCACGAACCCGTGTCCCCTGCATCGGCAGGCGGACTCCCAACCACTGCGCCACCAGGGAAGCCCTGACAGTATTTTTATTTTTAGGAAATCAGGCTAAATCTGCGAAATACAGTATTCATAGGCCTTTTGTTGTCAAGGACAAAACAGTCTTGGTCACGTCTTCACGATCTTATTAGATTTACCTGTTTCAGGTGTTCACTGAGGGCAATTCTCAGGCTGCCGTTCCTTCTGTTTAACATCTCACAAGTCATGAGGGTGTAGAAGATCGCGGTGCACACCAGGGGCATGCAGAAGTAGAACCCAAACAGCCACCAGTCCTTAACATCTTGGTAGAACTGGAAAGAGAAGAGAAGGGAGAGAGGAAGAGGAGCATTATAATGAAAATTAGCTGTACAGCACCTCTGGTGGCTTCAACATTTTCACGCTTGCAGATATGTTTGTATATTCATGCTCTCTGGTTGTGGTAATGGGCTTGGAGGTGGTAGTCAAAACAACTAAATTGGAAACTCCAGACATTATCTTGGCTTTATAATAGCACACAAAGAAATTGCATTAAAAATTGTCCTGACAAACAGCGCTATTCACCATAGCCAAGACACAGAAGCAACCTAAGTGTCCATTGACAGATGAATATACAATGGAATATTGCTCAGCCATAAAAAGAATGAAATAATGCCATTTGCAGCAACAAGGATGGACCTAGAGATTATCATACTAAGTAAAGTAAGTCCGAAAGAGAAAGACAAATATCATATGATCTCACATGTGGAATCTAAAATATGATACAAATGAACTTATCTATGAAACAGAAACAGATTCACAGACATAGAGAACAGACTTGTGGTTATCAAGGGAGGGGAGGGAGGGATGGATTAGGAGTTTGGTATTAGCAGATGCAAACTATTATATATAGAATGGATAAGCAATAAGGTCCTACTGTATAGCACAGAGAACAATATTCAATATCCTGTGATCAAACATAATGGAAAAGAATATGAAAAAGAATGTATATATATGGATAACTGAATCACTTTGCTGTACAGCAGAAATTAACACAACATTGTAAATCGACTGTACTTCAATAAAATAAATTTAAAAAATTATCCCAACAAAGATATTTTGAATAAACTGAAGTTGGTTTTAATTACACAGGGCAAGAGCCCTAATCAATAAAAAGAGCTCCCTTCCAAAGCTCATAAAACATGATTTTGAGACATACAGACTCTTATCTTTGTTGGTGATTCTCAACATTTTGCTAGTGCCTGGCTTACTTCTGACTATTGTGGTTCGAGTGTACTTAATGTGCCTATCTAGTCTGGAAACAGTGAGGGTTATGAATGGCTTATCTGTGGAGTTCCGGTTACTGGGAATTAACCCTTTGTCTGGTATGTCTGCTATGTGACCTCGCAGCCAGCCAGTTTGAGCCATCAATAACTGTGCCCTTTCTCGCTCTCTTTTAATACTTACCACCTGGAAACCATTGAGGCAGTGTAGCTTATCTGAAGGCACACTGAGCATTATCTTCCTGAGGACAGGATTTGTAAATACCAGGATGACTCAGTTTTATGAGTTCTTGAAAGAGAAAATATAATACCCAATAAAAATGGAAATTAGAAAATTACATCTAAATTCTTCGTCCCACTAAATTAATCACCAGCTTGGGAAGAAATGCTGTTCCTTTTCTTATGCTGTTTCTCCAGATTGTTTATTTACTAAGGATAATGCAGCCTCCTGTAATATCTCAGTTCCCACAGTAAAAAATAATCACACTGCTCTGTGAAAAACGGGAGAGTTTCTGAATATAGAAAGAGGCCCAGTGGGCTGCATTTATAACATGTCTATTAAAATATTCTTTAAATGGTTCCTGAGGAAAAGAAGTTCTGGGCAGGGGTTCTTAAATATTTTTATGCCATAGATTGCCTTCTGGTGTAGACTATAATTCTTTCTGAGAATAATACTTTTATGTGCATGAAATAAAATATGTAAGATTACAATGGAAACCAATTACATCCAAACACAGATATCAAAATATGAAAAAGAAAGTTCTGATGTAGTAATATATGTGTTTATTAACAAATTAAATCACAGATCTAATGGTGGTTCTATCAGAATGTAGAAGCAATGATGAATGTAAATGATATTTCGAGATTATACAACTGTTATGTGGTATGAAATGTCTGTTATTTCTATTAGTGAAAAAATCATGGTAGTGCTAAATACTACTGTGGTTTGTTGCCTACTTTCATATTAGAAGGAAATGATAAATTTCAGTTAGAAGTTAGTGAAAATAAACACGTAATTTCCTTTCCATTCAAGTTTACAAACCTCTGAATTCTAGCCTCAGGTTAAGTGCAGACTCCCAAAGGAGTTGGTTTATTCAAATCTGTTTATACAAATATATTCCTATTCACATCACACTGTAGAAAGATTTTAGTACTGAACTTAAAAAAACAAACAAAAAATCAGAAGAACTCTCTCTTCATTTAAGTGCAACACAAACACTCCTTGGAGGACCCCCTTCCTTTGTACCCCCGTCTTCTGGGTGCATTGCTGACTGGGTGTGACTGCCTGCAAGCAGCTGCGGAGGGCCTGGAAGCTGACCCTACCCTACCTGGGACTGGATGGAGTTCCCTGCCCCTTCCATGGTAGAGGCCTGTTGAGAATGGGGTCACACATTTCTTTTGAACTGATGTCACCAGCAAGGGTATGGAGGGACCTCCCTCCAGTCTAGGTTAGAGCGAAGTTGAGGAGGAAAGAGTGGAAAAAGAGGGGGAATCACATTAGAGAAAGAGAACAGGAGGGGAAAGAGAATCCTAAAACTTTAGACTTGGAATGAAACCTTCAAAATCATCAGTTCAAACTCATACCCTATACTGCAACCCTCCGGGTGCCCGCCAGCCACAACGCTCCCGCCAGCCTGAAGGGCAGCTACTCTTAGCTTCACCTCTAGAAAGGATATGCATCCTTGTGAAGAAACCCATTTCATTTTGTCCAGCTGGAATGGTCAGTAAGTTCCTCTTTTTTTTTTTTTTTTTGGCCACACTGCGCGGCTTGCGGGATCTTAGTTCCTTGACCAGGGATTGAACCCATGACTTCCATGAGTCCTAATCACTGGACCGCCAGGAAATTCCCAGTGAGTTCCTTCTTATGTTGAGCCTCTTCTCTCTAATGTTTTAGTCAGGGTTTTCTAGATTGCTCATTCACACTGCCCAAATTCTGATAGCCTCCTACTACTTTGTTTTTCACTGTGGAGGTTGACTTCATAAAAAAGTCCGTGGATCAGCAGAAGACTTTAATTTTAAGGTTGCTAGTTTGGCTGTGTTCATGAGCACTTCTAATTTTGAAACAAGACTTTCCAAGCAGGATAACTGGTCAACTGTAAAACCACTAATTGTGTGAATTTTCCATGGAAGGAAAACATACCTTAAGAGGTCTGTAAATGATTAAATGTGGAATCTGAACTGCATGAAACTTACATCAAAGTACTCAATTATGCTGATTTAAGAGAAATAGTTATTCTTGGTTTTCCTCCTCGTTCTACATGTGACTAGTTTTGCAGAGGAAATGTGCATTTTAAATGTGTTTCCTAATACTCTCAGTTATGTAATTAAGCTTTTCAGAAACATTAATGCAGTCAGGTGTATTAAGCAACAATTGAATTTGTTACACTAAAATGCCTTTTAAAAAAGTTCTGCAAATTTATATTATTTGGGGCTTCCCTGGTGGCACAGTGGTTAAGAATCCGCCTGCCGGTGCAGGGGACACGGGTTCAAGCCCTGGTGCAGGAAGATCCCACATGCCGCAGAGCAACTAAGCCTGTGAGCCACAACTACTGAGCCCGCGTGCCACAACTACTGAAGCCCGCGCGCCTAGAGCCCATGCTCTGCAGCAAGAGAAGCCACTGCAATGAGAAGCCTGCACACCACAACGAAGAGTAGCCCCTGCTCTCTGCACCTAGAGAAAGCCCGTGTGCAGCAATGAAGACCCAATGCAGCCAAAAATAAATATTTTTTTAAAAAGAGAAAAGAATCCAAATAAAATAAAAATTAAAAAAAATTATTTATATATTAGACAGAATCTGTACTAACATAAGCACACATGAGAATGACTTCCTACTTTGAATTAGTAAATCTGTCTTTAAAAACTGTGTGAGCAATGTGCATTTCCCCAAGTAACATCAAATAAGCATCAGCGTGTCTGTCAGATGGAAATTGTGCTGTACTCCTTATTATCAAAACAAATAGCACGACATGCATACACATCAATCTCTCTTTCTTAGTAAATCGGTTTCAGAATTCTGAGTTGTTTGGTGCAGAGCAATAGTTGTATCTACAGTTGTGCTATAATACAAGAGTGAAAACAAAATAGTTGTTTTATTCAAGAAGCTAAGCCCTGGTTTAACATCTGCTTTTCATGCAATTAAAGAATATTTGACTGAACTAACAGAGTAAACCACACTCGGCAGTGTAGAGATATCAACAAATCTTGGTGATGGTAAATGAAGACCTTCTCCCCTCCCCAGTTAATTTCCTTTAAACTTTTCATACCTCCATGAATTTTGACGTGGCATTGAGCATACAGGTTTTGTGCTGTTCACCCTTGTATTCAAAGGGCACCATGACGAAGCCGATTGCTTCGGGGATGGCCAGGATAAAAGAAAGGATCCAGATGGAGACAATCTCAATGGCTGTGACCAAGGGAATCCCAATTCCCTGAACACGACTCCAGGAGGCAACTGCTCTGTACCTAAAAAAAAGGGGGTGATGGTACCAAGTGGTTAGGAAATTTTAAGTTTATTTCAATTAAATGAAAATTATAAATGCTGGAAAGATCCTTCCTTTGGCCAGTGACCAACCATTAGCTTTTTAGGAATTTTCTGTGAGTCCTGGTGTGAAAAACAAGTGGGGCTATTAAAAGTTCTACCCATTTGGAGTTCAACTGGCTGGCAGGCCTGAGTCTGAGATCTTCACTTGGGGCCCATCGAAATCTCCTGAGAATTTAGGATGTGGCAGCAGAGATGGGTGTGCTATGTTTATTAAGCTGGGGGGAAAATTGGATGATGGAAGGGGTAGTGAAAGCTGCTGGTACTTGTTATGGTAATGTCTTATTTCTGTTTCTATATTAAAAAAACTCGAAATATTATCTATGAAGTGGATCTAGATATCCTTAAGTGAATAGTGACCATAGATATTCCATTGTTTTCTCCCTTCCTCTACCCTCGAAATATGATCACAAGTGGGCTTGTACCAGGTGGCTGTTTTAGTAAATAAATATTTCTAATAATTATATTTGAAAATGTCAAAGAATAACTATATCTCTCCCATATGGCCCTGTGCTAGACTATATAAAACTGAGCTAAAGATAGCTTGGTTCCTAAACTTTAGGGTTTACAGTTTAATAGGAAAGAATGGTTCATACAGAAGCATAAGATATAAATATAACTGAACAATCATGCCAATCAAAGCACTAACTGGGGGACTTCCCTGGTGGCGCAGTGGTTAAGAATATGCCTGCCAATCCAGGGGATACCGGTTCGAGCCCTGGTCCGGGAGGATCCCACATGCCGCGGAGCGACTGAGCCCGTGCGCCACAACTACTGAGCCTGTGCTCTAGAGCCTGCGAGTCACAACTACTGAAGCCCGTGTGCCACAATTATTGAAGTCCATGCACCTAGAGCCCATGCTCTGCAACAGGAGAAGCCACCACAATGAGAAGCCCGCGCACCGCAAAGAAGAGTAGCCCCGGCTCACCGCAACTAGAGAAAGCTGGCGTGTAGCAACGAAGACCCAACGCAGCCAAAAATAAATAAATAAATAAATAAATACATTAAAAAAAAAAAAAAGCACTAACTGGCATTAAGAAATTGTGTTTGCCTTATATTTTACCTTAATATTTTATGATAATAATCACATTTACATGTTAAGTCTAAAGAAACTTTGGTTTCAGAAACTATGCTCTTTGACATGAGATGATGGTCTGGTGCTGCTTTCAGACTTACTATTAAGAAGGGACCTGTGGTACAATATTTTTGTGACTTCATTCTTGAAATTTTTGCTGCTGTTGTAATGGAAAGGAAACATTTTCTTTTAATAGCTTTCATTAGATAGTGCCAGAAAAAGGCTGTAAAACAGACCAAGGCGTTGAGACAGGTGCACGTGGGTTTGCAGGCCAGGCAGCTTAATGGGAAAGATTAGTTAGCAGCACTGAGGCAAGATACAAGCTACCCATAGCCACCAAAATGAGCCCCTATCATTTATAGTTAGTGTTCTGTCTCAGTACAACTAAAACGTACACCTGTGAAAACACAACTCCTAGGAGTTATGCTACCTGTTCTTCACTGTAGATTAGAAACTATAGTTTTGGTATGCACGATGATGCCACGTGGCATATATACACCACACTTTGCTGGAGAAATGTTTTGCAAAAGATTTTTAGGATAAATAAGATTGGTGTACAATAAGAATCTCTGAAAAAGTCCAGATTAGTTCAGAATGGAATAAAATACAGCTATGCAAACAGACCAAGAAAATCCTTTTACAATGTAGCCAACACTGCATTTGAAAATTTATGGTTATTGCCAGTGGGATGAAGACTGCTATATATTCTGCTTTCTATTTCTGTTTACTTTTCTTTGCTGCCTTATTAGACTGGCAGCCTGATGTCCAGTAAAAGCTAAAAGGAACGGAGACAGAATGTCTATATCCCAAGGCTGTCCATGAGTTATATCTGTTTCTTCTCCCCTCCTCTTATCAGGAAAGGTGATGTAAATAAAACACTTTATCTCTTAAGAGGGAAAGCCAGATTTCTTAGGCAGGATTGGAGATAGAAGGTGGTTTAGTAAGAAAATGTGATCTACACGTTCTAATGATAAATATATTCACAGACCAGCTTCATTTTGTAATGTGCCCATGAGTTCCCAGAATATGACATATCTATAATCCAGTGTGAATTCAACATTTAAAAACAAATAGAAGTAATTTTTAGTGCCTAGTTGAGCAAATGATTCATAATCAGTCTGCTCCTTCATTAACCCACATGACTGAGAATTAGAATATTTCCCATTTGTAATCACACTGATCTTAATAACATCTCCATGAGATGAGAAAACAACCATAAGAGCGATTAGAAACACTCACGTGTGATGCTGGAGGTGCAGAAAGGTGTGGAAAATAAGAAATACTGGATGTTCCCAAAACGATTTCTATTTGAGTGATAATGACACAACATACACAATATGTTCTCCTTACTAGGTGTGATTATGAACAGCCTGCCAACAAAAACTATTCCGGAAATAATCCCTCCTCTTCAAAAGGCTTTCTTCACTTGGCTTTGACCACATTCTGCTAGTTTTCCTCCCGCTGATGGGATTGGCCACTCCATCTCATCTCCTTGGCTGGATCATGCCCATGCCTCAGATTCTTAGTGTTGAATTTCTCCTTAGTCCTCACACCTCTTTTCTTTTCTATCTACACCCTCTCTCTTTGTGATCTCATCTAGTCTCATGGCTTTAGTATCATTTAAACTCTCTATATGCTGATAATTAATTCTCAAATTTATAACTCTAGCCTAGAGCCTCACCTCTAACTCTAGACTTGTATATCCACCTGCCTACTTGAGGTTTCCACTCGGATTATCTAATAGGCACTGAAACTCACCCAAACCAGACTCCTGGTCTTCTTCCTTGCCCCCTTCCTTGCCTTCTCTCTAGTCGTGACCATCTCAGGCCCAGAACTTTGAAGTTAGCCTTCCCTCCTCTTTTTCTCTTCCACCACACATCCAGTTCTTTAGCAAACCTTGCAACCTGTTCCTTCAAAACGTATCCAGATGCAACCACTTCTCACCATCTCGCCAGTTACCACCTGCCTGGATTATTGTAATAGCTTCCTAACTGGTCTCCCTGTGTCCACTTCGCCCTCCTGCAGTTTGCCCTGAACACAGCAACCGGGGTGAGCCTGTTAAAATGTAAGCCAATCATGTCACCCCTCTGCTCAGATCCCCCAGTGGGCTCCCACCCCAGTGGGAATGCCTACAGGTGTCCTCAGAGCTGCCTCCTCACTTCCTTCAGATCTTTACGCAATGGTGTCTTTTCACCATTCAGGCCTTCCCTGAATACCCTATTTAAAACTGCCAGATTCCCCTCCAGATGTACCCTGTCCCACTCAGCCTGATTATTTTTCTCCATAGCACTTACTACTATGGGACCAATCAAATATGTTACTTATTTATTTTGTTTATGGTCTATGTCCACCTCTCCCTTTTGAATATAAGCTCCATAGGGCAGACATCTTGCATGTTGGTCACAAGACCTACAACGATAGGTGCTGAATAAATATCTGTTGAATTAAGAATCTTTCTTTGTTCGTTTCCTTACCATGCATTTGTCTTTATTGGCCAAAGCCAATATACATTCCAAAGAGTTTCTTATTTTTCAAGCCAGCCCTGAATTAGGCAACAGATAAAGAGCTAATACTTTCAGAATCCTAGAACACAATCATTTAAAACCAAGCAGGACCTCTGGGCTGAAATTTCTCCCTTTGTGTTCTCTTTGGGAACCTGAGGAGGGGTGTGTCACCAAGTCCTCTGCCTGGTCTCCAGTGAATGTGGGGCGCCTGGGCCAGGGCTCTGGTCTGCCAAGTCCCAGGGGAGTCTTTTCCCATGACACCACCGTGAACTCTGTCATGTGACATGCCAAAATACAAGAATAAATTACATGTTTTGTTTATGTAAAGATGTTTGTTACTGTATGGGTCTATAAATAGATTTTTACATGTTTTCAAGGCTAGAGGCATTAAATGCATGTCTTTCAATCTTTAAGGTATGATCTGGGAAACTCATTAAACTGAAAATAAATATTATTGAATGTACTTTAAAACAGCGTAAAAGAAAACTTCAATTCAAAAGATCACTTCAGCAAAATCTATTTTCATTTCTTCTTATTCTTTGCCCATTTCTATTCTCATAAGTGTAGTTTGAATATAATTATATTATAATCTTGTCAGTTACAATTTTGTTTTTGGCTTTATTTGCTTTTCATGTTTCTACATAGGCATGGCATTTATTAATTTCAAGGCTACCCAGTATAACAAGATATTGATACAATTTACCTAAATCTTCCTCCTATGATCACATCATTTCTAGTGTTTCAAGGTTGTGAATAACATGCCTATAAATATGTTTGCACGTACAGATTTTTTTTCTTTTTGAATGATTTTCCTGGGTTAATTATCTTGAGTGAGATTACTAAATCAAGGGAATGAAAAAGTAGCTTAAGTACCTTTAAAAAATGTTTCTCCTAAGTGCCTGTCAATGCTTGCCTTCATTAAAATTTATTTTTCTTCAGTTTTGCCAGTTCCATAAGGTAAAGTGGCACTTATATCTTTATGTCTGCATATCTCTTTATTTTATTTTATTTTGCGGTACGCGGGCCTCTCACTGTTGTGGCCTCTCCCGTTGCGGAACACAGGCTCCGGACGCGCAGGCTCAGCGGCCATGGCTCACGGGCCCGGCCGCTCCGCGGCATGTGGGATCTTCCCAGACCGGGACACGAACCCGTGTCCCCTGCATCGGCAGGCGGACTCTCAACCACTGCGCCACGAGGGAAGCCCTGCACATCTTTAATTGAGAAAACGTGACCCTTTGTAATGTTTGTTTATGATTGGTGTCTCCTATGTGTTAGGCAGACCAATTGCCATACAGAGGTTTGGGAGCAAAATGCCAGCAGGAAGAACTTTAAAGAGAAGCCAGGTGAAGTGGATTAAAAGATAGCTGCAGGAAGGAAACCATAAACAAGACGAAAAGACAACCCTCAGAATGGGAGAAACTATCTGCAGACGAAGCAACTGACAAAGGATTAATCTCCCAAATATACAAATAGCTCATGAAGCTCAATATCAAAAAAACAAACAACCCAATCCAAAAGTGGACAGAAGACCTAAATAGACATTTCTCCAAAGAAGACATACAGATTGCCAACAAACACATGAAAGGATGCTCAACATCATTAATCATTAGAGAAATGCAAATCAAAACTACAATGAGATATCATCTCACACCAGTCAGAATGGCCATCATCAAAAAATCTACAAACAATAGATGCTGGAGAGAGTGTGGAGTAAAGGGAACCCTCTTGCACTGTTGGTAGGAATGTAAATTGATACAGCCACTATGGAGAACAGTATGGAGGTTCCTTAACAAAGTAAAAATAGAACTACCATTTGACCCAGCAATCCCACTACTGGGCATATACCCTGAGAAAACCATAATTCAAAAAGAGTCATGTACCACAGTGTTCATTGCAGCTCTATTTACAATAGCCAGGACATGGAAGCAACCTAAGTGTCCATCGACAGATGAATGGATAAAGAAGATGTGGCATATATACATACAATGGAATATTACTCAGCCATAAAAAGAAACGAAATTGAGATATTTGTAGTGAGGTGGATGGACCTAGAGTCTGTCCTACAGAGTCAAGTAAGTCAGAAAGAGAAAAACAAATACCGTATGCTAACACATATATATGGAATCTAAGAAGAAAAAAAAAGGTCATGAAGAACCTAGGGGTAAGATGGGAATAAAGACACAAACCTACTAGAGCATGGACTTGAGGATATGGGGAGGGGAAAGGGTAAGCTGGGACAAAGTGAGAGAGTGGCATGGACATATATACACTACCAAATGTAAAATAGATAGCTAGTGGGAAGCAGCTGCATAGCACAGGGAGATCAGCTCGGTGCTTTGTGTCCACCTAGGCGGGTAGGTTAGGGAGGGTAGGAGGGAGACGCTAGAGGGAGGAGATTTGGGGATATATGTATATGTATAGCTGATTCACTTTGTTATGCAGCAGCAACTAACACAACATTGTAAAGCAATTATACTTCAATAAAGATGTTAAAAAAAAATAAAAGATAGCTGCAGAGAATGAAATAATGCCATTTGCAGCAACATGGATGGACCTAGAGATTACTAAGTGAAGTAAGTCAGAGAAAGACAAATATCATATGATATCATTTATATGTGGAATCTAAAAAAAATGATACAAATGAATTTATTTACAAAACAGAGACAGACTCACAGACATAGAAAACATATTTATGGTTACCAAAGGGGAAAGCGGGGGAGGGGATAATTTAGGAGTTTGGGATTAGCAGATACAAACTACTATACAAAAAGTATATAAACAACAAGATCCTACTGTATAGCACAGGGAACTATATTCAATATCTTGTAATAACCTACAATGGAAAAGAATCTGAAAAAGAATATATATTTATATATGTATAACTGAATCACCTTGCTCTACACCAGAAACTAACACAACATTATAAATCAACTATACTTCAACAACAAAAAAAGAAAAATTAATAATAATAAAAAAGAAAGATAGCTGCAGATATTTGGACATTTCTTCAGTTGGGTCCTTCATCTGGGCTGGCCTGTGGCTCCTTTGACCAGCTGGGCACAGCTGGAACGATGCTTTGTCAGTTTCATGCCTGGCCTCCGAATGGAGCAGCAGGTTCCACCCTGGAGCCCTGAGCCTGCTGGAGGGGTGTTGGACAGCCCTGGACTTCACGGAGAGGGAGATGGGCTCCGCTGAGCTCAGGTGTCCAGCTGTTCTTGCCAAGGGGCCAGTCATGTGAGTCTTGGACCCATGAAGCAAGCTCAGTGGCCAGCTGAAATCCACCGTGAAACCGCAGTCGAAGTAACAAGGAGCGGAAGAACCGCCCAAATCCCTGACCCAGAACGTGGTCAGATAATAAGTAAATGGTGGTTGTTCTAAACCACTAAGTTTGGGGGTAGTTTGTTATCAAAGAAAAATGAGGTAGCAAGATTAACCAGTCACCTGATCTTGACAATAGAAATAAGATAAAAGAACGAATAACTATGTGCGACAGGGAACAGACCCCCAAATGAGATCCCAAGTTGCCCTACACCCAGCATGAAAGGAAAATCATAGCACCAGGAGAATAAGGAGAAACCAAGCCCGAGTCTAAGTAAAAATGAAGTTTTTCAGAAAATCACTTCCATGCTTTCTTGAGTTAGGATAAACCTTTGAGAAGATCATAGAGACCACTAAGCAATTACTTGAAATGAGGGATGAAGAACTGGCTTTGAGTTTGAGGCAAATCAAAGTGCGTTAGTAATGGATCCTTACAACGTTCCCAGGTATCTAATTACACATCATCTGGAGTAGTTGTTAAGAGTTATATCTTTTTTACAGCCTCTTTCCCTAGGCAACTTTTAAGTACAATCTGGAACTGTACCCAGACCTTTTTTACTGGTCTGACCCCCATCATTTTCTGCTTTAAACATGACTGTTAACCTTACAAGGAATAGCATTGAATTCCTCTTCCCAATCCCTGCCGCTTCTTTTCTTCCCCCTGAAACAAACTCAGAGTAACTTGTAAAGCTTGTCACTTATGGCGGGTAAGAATACCTATTTGCACTATTGGTAATGGCTGGTTATTCATGTTTTGTTGGGAAAAATTCATTCATTTTAGAAGTATACTGCTTTAGCATTAGACAAAACTATTTCACTGCTAAAGCTTGGATCGAGGTCAAAATTTGTTTCTAAATTTCCCCAGTCTTTTTCTGAAATTCCTGTTTTATCTTATTCTTAAGTAACTAATGATGTGAAATAAAAATAAATAATAGATTTGAGGAAGACTTAGTGAAAAGCTTTAATAAGACAAGTCCATAGTTGAAATGAACAATGGGAAGTCATCTGTTCTGGTACAAGGGATGCGCTTTCTCTGTCTTGTTTACCTTATTCAGATTAAAAGCCTGGAGTAAGGAAGCTAGACTTTTTCTTTGATCCTAAAGTATTAGTATTCACTGAGCAATCAATGAAGTAATGGAGAAATTGTATAAAACTTGGATGAATAGTTATGTTCATTATTTTCCCTCAAAAACAACAACTCTGAAATGAGACATAATCATCATATTTAAAAAACAAAACCAAAAAAATCACGGGAACTCTTCCTGGGCCGTAATTTGATTCAGCTCATAGAATGAAAGCAGCGATTCCCAAGTTGCAAATTGATTCATAACAGGTTCCAATTTCCCTCTTTTTACTCCGTGCTTTGTTTTTGTTTTTTTAAATAAAGGCATTTTCTGATTTTTAGAAGAATATAATGCAACCGAATCAAGATTGAAAGCAAATTGTATCTTATCTTCAGAAGTCAAGTGTGAATGATTCATTCTCTAGTGTGAAAGCTTTTGAAATAGAAATGTCAAAATAGATTCCCTACATACCGGTCCCAAAGTTGAGAGTCAGTACCAAATGAAATGTAAAAATAATAAAGAAAGGACCCAGGGAACAAAGGACGGTGAGTTGATTACCCAGAAAAAACCTCCTGGATTCAGGCAGATTTTTGCGAAAGTGGAATTTTAAAACAGTTCTTCTCGTTGATCTAAAACTGAGGTTGTCTTAATGAAATAAATGCTTGACATTCTTTTTTCTTTCTTTCTTTTTTCAAACCAAGAACATTTCATGTGCTACATAACTGACAGCTTGTGATTGAACACTGAGTTAATTTTTCTCCATGCATGAGGTAGGGGAGGACATGGTGTGGGTGAGGTATTCCTATACCAGAAACAGGAATCTATGACCTAATCCCTCCATTTCCCCATCCCATCATCTCCCACCACCCCCTTCTCCCTGCCTAAAGGTAGGGTTTATACTGGGGACATTGAAGCTCAGGAAGATCATCCTCTGAGGTTCCCCCAAGGGAGAAAGAGGCAGCAGAACAAGGTGAGCTAGAGAAGGAATGGAAGATGTTGATGATTTAGCTGGCTGGGGAATCCAACTGCCTGAACACTTCCCTGTGCACTTCTTTCTCCCTGGTTCCCAGGTCATTGTCTTCACATCCATGGAAACTCCTAAAGAACAGCAGCCAGGCCTGATTCTTCATGTCTGTACCTCATACCCTTCTTGCCAAGTCTCTCTGTTGAACTATATTATTAATTATGCTTCTCAATCTAGGGATAATTCATGATACAGTATATCACTGAGGAATAAGTGCCCTAAAGTATTTTTTAATCAAGAAAAAAATTTATTAAATAGATTCATACGAACTACAAAAGGGACCACTATACCATGGCACATAACACTACTCAGAGCATACACTCTAATTTTTGTAACAAGAAAATATATTGCAGGGATGAAAAGTTGCCTATATTTCTTATCAAACCAAGCAAATTCTTTCCTCTCCTTGGCTTCTCTTTTCATCAATGCCTCTCTTCTCAGAGGATTATACCCAGCTGCCTTAAAAAAGGTTTTACTATTTATAGGAGCCAAGCATCTTCCTTGTCTTCCTTCTCCTGTTTTTCATTCTTGTTTGTCATGGGCTGTTCTTGTCTGGGTTTGGTTAGATGTTTCCTCGGAGGTGCAGTTTTCTTAGAACACTGAGTGGCCCTTTCCTAAAACTCGTTATCATCCTATTTTTACCTAAACTTTGGGACAAAGTTTAATTTTTTAAATAAAATGCTGTTTTCCCAAATTTGATGGTGCTTTTGTAAAGGCAAGAGTAGGCATGGAAGTAACTCTGAGCTGGGCATGTACCTGTATTTCTCCACACACACACAGGCCTACATATGCTTGCGTTTTGGAGCTACCCAGTCATAGGAAATTAGTGTTAATTTAAAATAAAGGTCATAAGAATGAGCTGGGCAGATGAGAAAAATAAAATGTAGGGAATAGCATGAAGTAAATAAGGAAAATGGGTCACAGAAAATAAAATAAACTTTGATAAGTTTTTTTCTGCTTGCAGAAGAATGTTACATCTGTTACTCTATCCCTTGACATAACTAATACTAATATTTATCATATTCCTTTCAAGGAATTTTATATTCATATACTTATACATATAAATTGCATTTAACATCCCTATCCATTTCCCTAATACAAGGCTGCTTTCAACTTTTTCTTTAAATGATCTTGTAAAGCATGGGTTCACAACCCCTGGGCCACGGATGGGTACCAGCCTGTGGCCAGTTAGGAAGAGGGCTGCACAGCAGGAGGTGAATGGCGGGTGAGCGAGAAAAGCTTCATCTGTATTTACAGCCGCTCCTCATCGCTCGTATTACTGCCTGAGCTCCGCCTCCTGTCAGGTCAGCGGTGGCATTAGATTCTCATAGGAACCTACTGTGAGCTGCGCATGTGAGGGATCTAGGTTGCACACTCCTTATGAGGATCTAATGCCTGATGATCTGAGGTGGAGCTGAGGGGGTGATGCTAGCGCTGGGGAGCAGCTGCAAATACAGATTATCATTAGCAGAGAGGTTTGACTGCACAGAGACCATAATAAATCAATTGCTTGCAGACTCATATCAAAACCCTATCAGTGAGTGGCAAGTGAAAACAAACCCAGGGCTTCCACTGATTCTGCATTATGGTGAGTTGTATAATTATTTCATTATATATTATAATGTAATAGTAATAGAAATAAAATGCACAATAAATGTAATGCACTTGAATCATCCCGAAACCAAATCCGCCCGCACCCCCCCCCCCCCCCCCCCCCCCCCCCCCCCGCCGCCTCAGTCCATGGAAAAGTTGTCTTCCATGAAACCGGTCCCCGGTACCAAAAAGGTTGGGGACTGCTGTTGTAAGGAACATCTTTGTACCTGACTTCTTTGTTCAAATTTTGGATCATTTCCATAGAATTGATCGTGAAAATTGTAATTACAGGGTCAGAAGGCAAAAACATTTGTAGGACTTTAGTTTCTGGAAGGGCTGTTCAATTCCCTACTACTGCCAGATTTTGAGAAACATGCTTTTTAATGAGAATTTCTTTGATAATATGAACATGATTCATATGTTAGTCATTTTAGTTTCTTCTTTGATGATTTTTATACTCATGCCCTTTTTATATGGAAGTAGTAAGATTTTAATTACTATTTGTATGGCTTCTTTAAATACCAAAAATATTAACATGTAGTTTTGCTGCAAATATTTTCCCTGGATTATTGCTTTATTTATTTGTTTTTTAATTTTATGAATGTTTGATATTCATGTTTTAAAATTTTATGTCCTGAAATGCATTTATAGTTTTATTCAGATTTTCTACCATCCACTTTAGGTTCAAAATGTCTTCCTTTTCTAGAGATCAAAAAGATATTGGTTTATTTTCTTCTATTGCTCTATGGTTTGAGTTTTTGCATGCTTGTGCATAGTGGTTAAGAACACATACTACTTTTGATTATGGCTCCAAAACTTAGTAGCCAATTGGCCTTGATTAAGCCCTTTCGACCTCAGCTTCCTCATCTGTAAAATGGGGATAATTATAGCACCATCACAGGTGTTGTTATAAGGATTAAATAAAATAATTTCTGGAAAGTATTTTTAACAGGGCCTGGTACATACTAATACTCAATAAATGGTAATAATTATAAATATTATTACTGATATATAGTACAAAATAAGACTTTAACATGTTTTTTCCCCCAGACGGTACATAGCACTGTTTATTGATGAATCTTTCCTTTCCCCATTAAAGTGATTTCAGCCTATAATATATTCTTGTACACTCTGACACCTGTTTCTGTTTTTCCCATTGATTTGTCAATGTGTTTATGTGTGTGTACCACATTGTTTTAAAACTGTAGCTTTATAACATTTAAGAATATCATATAGGAAGAATATGTGTATAGGAAACGTAATTCTTTTAAAAATTGTCATGATCATTTTCTTATTTCTTTTCCCCATATGGGTTTTAGAGTTATATTATAATTTAAAATTTTAATTGGATATTATAATGAAAATACCTAGCTACATCTCTAAATATACAACTTGATAAATACAGGTAGGAAAAATTTTTCATGTATCAGTAATGTAATAGATATAATTTAATGACTTTAATTTTTAGATAATACAATACTTTAGTTACAAGACGAAATGATATTATTGGGGTGCTAGGAGTGGGAACAACAGAATGAGAATTCATTAGTGAATAAAGTCCAGATTATAAATGCCTGCTCAATTTTTTAGGACATGGTCACAAGTAGCATAATCTATTATTTGTCACGTGAAAGTGATACAGTGGCCATCTATTGTATGTAAATATTTTTATGCAGCAGCCCTTAACATCTGATATGATGCAGAAGAAACCTATGTAGACCTCAGGTTTTCCTGGGAATCACTGTGAATCCTACTAATAGGTGATGAAATTATTTCTGATCTTTGTGTTTACCACTGCAGTGGTAGCATTTTTGTCAATAGCATTACTGCAATTTAAACTACTAATGGAATTTTTTGGTTTTAATTTCAGCAATAAATTTATTTTTAATAACACTGCTAAACATTTTGTTTAGTGTTTCACAATTATTATAACCATAAATTTATAACAAGGATACCACTATAATTTTCTACTACCAATGGAATGAGTATTTTTATGTTTTAACAATAACAATTTTGGTCCTGAAAATTAATTGTTAATGATAAATAATGAATATCTGTAAACACTAAAATGTTCTTTAAGAAAGTGGGACTTTTATTTCTATTATGATGGGACTTAGGTGCTCTGATAAAGTGATTGTCAGCATGTGAAAGGAAAAATGAAAACCTCTTCTAAATTGTAGGTAAACCACCTAAATAAGACATTAAACAGCATTTGCAAAGGATTATTTTCAATATAAAAAAGCACCACAAAACGTGTTATAGAGTTCCTAACTTCATTTTTTATAATTCCTGCTATGAAAATTAGAAGGTATAGAAAATACCTTCTAGAAGTTCATGGAATTCAGAAGGACTTCTTTCTTGACGCCTTGACATCCATGTTTGAGAAGAATTCTGGAAAGACTCTGAGATACTTGATGGTTTTTTTCAGAGTTGGATCAAGGGGTGCTTCTGTTGTCCTCTTTTTAAAAATTAGGAAGCATTTCAGGTATTCAGAAAAGCATAGATTAGAACATAATTCTGAGTACTCACCACTCAGTTCAACTAATCAAGCATTAGAAACACAATTGAACAGTATCTTCTTTTTTCTAATGAGAAATCTACCATTGAAAATACAGAATGTGGATGTCCTAGAATTTCCTTTTCCAACATTCATTCCATCTAACATGTTCCTTTTTCCTTCGTTGCCATAAGGATGTCAAATGGATATAGTTGGTGAAATGCTCTCGGTACAAGTTGCCTTGAACCAAAGATGGCTGGTAATCAACAACTGTGGAAAGCAGTTCTAAACAGTAGAGCAAGATCGCTAGTATTTTCATTGCTGGGAACTAATGAACAACTGTCTTGAACACCAATTCTCAAGGCTCCTCGAGTTCTCTTCTTTCTGACAAAACTGCTTTTCTCAACCCAACAACAGAGTAAAGGGAAAGAACCATGTTACCTGTCAACGCTGAGAGCGCAGAGATTGAGGACGGTGATCCCCACTGAGGACTTCTGCAAAAAGGGGAACAACTTGCAGAGAAATACGCCAAAGTCATTGTGATCAAAAGGCCAGCGCCCAGCCAGCAGCTGAAAAAAGGAAAGAGCATGGTAAGAAGTGGCAGAGCCAGCATAGGCTACGCGGACACTTAATATTTCTAATTAGGCTTCCAAACTTCTAAATTGTATCGTTCACTATGCTTTTCAGTTAGTGTGGTAGCAAGAGACTATGATCATCATTTTTTTTCCATATTTTAAAGCCTCAGCAATTTTTTAAATCCTGAACAATGTGGAGAGTGATAAATATCATAACAAGAGATGAGACTTTGATCTTATAGGAAGTAGTCGTGCCGCCTGATTTTCAAAGAGGAGCAAAATTTGGGGGTTTGGATGACGGCTTAACTGAGAAGCGGGCAGTCATCTCTGATCAAGTCTTACTAAATCATGAGTGAAATGAATCATTTTCAGCTAGTGGCATTGGGAGATTATATTATCTCCTGAGAAGCAGCCAAAGCTCTGAATAAGATGTTCTGGAGAATACTGGGAAAGTGAAGTGGTTTAGAATGCACTGGCCTTGCCAGCTGGTTAACAGCTAAAGCCACTTGAAACTCACCTTTTCCTCCATGCTTAACTTGCTGCCCTGCTTCAGCAGGTGTGACACCAGTGGCCTATCTTTATTTAGGCTCAGATTTTCCTCTATCATACAAGAAAATGTGGTTACTGTAGCATTCGCAGGGACATCTATTCTTCCATGTTGACAATTTGAAATTTTTGCTCCAGGGAGAGAGTGATGACCCTCTAGTGGCTGTGGTGAGTAGCAGGAACATAAATCCTCTGTGAATTGCTGATATCTAATTAGAGATATCTAATTAGGTATCGTACTAGAAGCATGGCCTTAAATAATAGCTCAGCTACCTAAAAGGAGGAAGCCTCTGCTGAATATCTATGATGCCTTTTCAAGAGTAAAAATGGTATTGATGTCCTTTCTTATGTTTGCTTAGTGACTCAGAATTTAAACGTACTCCACTCAATAGGAGATAATACTGTACTCACTTGACAAACTTCTTTTTTTTGCAGAGTACCTATCGCCATAGTAACTCTAAGTTGACCTTCCAATTTCGTTCTACCACTTCTAAAAGAGTAAGGTTTAATTTCATGGTTGGCGTGGTCATTCATATGAGTCCATGGAAAGAGGATAGGAAACTATTACCCGAGAAATACAAAATCAGAACTAATGCATTTTGTGAGTTTAGTAACATAGGGCTATCTATAATTCTATTTTTTATGGCTAAGATCCTGTTTGATTTAATTTCTGATGTTCTCTCTTTTTGGTTTTCAAACATATTTCCCTTCTTCTGAGTAGTTTTCTAAAAGACCTTTTCCTTCAATCCAGCCCTACTGCTGGTCTCTTCTTCCTCTCACTCTAACTGGTCTTGGTTGGTGTCTTCTCAGAATTTCCATAAATACCTTTGTCCAAAGACAAGCAGTAGGCTCTTCACAGAAATACTGCCCTAAACTCTGACAGTTCTCACGAAGCTAAAAAATAATTATACCATTGCTGATTGCTAGTTATGAATGCCTGATGCAAGTAAACACATAAAACATTATTTCTGAGATGAATCACCCCCTGAAAAGAAAACCTGAAAATTACTTTTTACACAGTGGGAGTTTAGTATTTTGTCCCAGAACTGTAATTCTCCACTAAAGACTAGAGAGATGTAATTAAAATGTGTAAGGATTGTTATAGGATAAGTTTTGGAACAGTTGAATTGTTATGGTTGGTTCATTCCCAGAGACAGACGATCCTGAAATCTACGTGGATGGATTTCCCAATTCACACATCCAACAATGAGGGAAAAGAAAAGGATGTTTCTGGCTTAACAAGGGAGACTCTGAAATCCTGTGCAGGTCTAAGTAACAAGTGCTAAGAAAAATGATCTGGGAGAACCCACAACAGAGCATGTATTGTTTCAGGCCCTTCCAATCTCAACTGAAATATTTTTTTTTCATGCTTGCTTAAACTTTTAATTAGGATTAGGTATAAAGGAAGCACCCAAGAGAAAGATATCATGGAGTTGGTGAGCACCAAATAGATCACAGAATTGTCTTTCTTTGACACAAATAGGTGTTTGGTTATTTTTGTTGTTCTTTTTTTTTTTTTTTCTTTGCCAGCATTGATTCTTCTTGGGAATTACTGACAAAGGAGAATGAAAGAAATCATTGGAAAAAAATTTTAGGTACAATCACAGTGTAGACATCCCTGACCGATATCCACTTCATTCTCAAGGGATATATGGATAGTAACTGTTTGCATGCTGCCAGCAGGAAATTAGGGCCCTACCTGCAGGCAACTTCTCTTTCTGGTTAAAGCTGGCTTCCTCAAAGAGGTCCTGCTTAACTACCCAATCTCAAGTAGGACCTGCTTGTTAACCTCTTTAATGGAACCAATATTGGAGTAATCTTTGATTCAAAGACTCCTTTCAGCCCACTCTGTCTTAGCAAGAAAACATATACAAAAGGAAGACATCAAAGAGACATAGAGTATAGCTTACCTATTTTTCTCTTATTTAGAAGAGGCATTTTGGAGCTTATGAAGGACTACGGGAAATGTATCCTTTCTGTTATTTACTAGCATTTAAAATGGAAAATACAATATTTAAAATGGTAAAAGTTAAGCTGTATAAAAACTTGTATAATGAAAAGTTAAGTCTCCCTTCTATTCAAGACCCCTTAATTCCCTGCCCAAAGGCAACCACTGTTAATTATAAATTGTGTTTTCTTCCGGAAAACTCCCTATGTACATAAATCCTGTTTTTTTTTTTTAAAGTCAGAACATTATGGAAATAATACCTTCCAGCAGTCTTTTATGATTTTGTTTCCTAGAGCAGACTTCTGGGAAGCAGTTCTATTGCCTAATTAAAATGTTTTGATTTTTTAAAAGCACGTTGAGGAAAACCACTTAGACCAGGATAGGAAAAGATAAAGAACTGCTTGGCATAAAGAGACCATGGTAGAAGAACTAGTTGAATTCATTATTGTTAACAAGCTAATATCAATTCAATGAAAGAAAAACCAAACCATTCTGACAAACTAACAAGTCGGATTGGTTCAAGGGTAAATCTGGCACCTTGGAGCAGTCATAGCTTATTTTTGCCATGAGAGGATCTGTGCTTTTATGTAACCCTCATATTTATAACTACCAAGGGCATCACACAGTACCTCGTATGTAGTAGGTGTTGAACAAATTAATGATTTCAACTCACTAATTCAGGGAAATATTTTCACATTTTGAAATTCGATAGCACCAATTTTCCACAGAAAACACATTCATCTTATAATTTACTTTCTATTTAAAAGTCATTTAAAAGTATCTGAAAGTAGTATTTCCACTCTTTATGTTGAAACAAACAATGTACCGTTCAACTAGTTGTTGGAGGAGGTGGGAGAGTACCGTTCTGTTGAAAAGTCCACGGTAAAGAGGGGCTGCCAAACACTTGCTTGGAGAGCCCTCCCTTTGTGCTGAGACCGTCCAGCTTGATAAGAGCCACAGAGCAGGCACCTGAAGATGACGCCCGTCCTATGGTCCAATCGGGTTCTCAAGTGGACCACAGAGGAACAGCACAGGGCAACCTAGGCAGCAGAGGGTCATCTGCTGAGCATGGATTTTGCTTTAGGACTTTTCTTAGGGGACTTTTCTGCAGCTGAAACATAATTAAAGTCCTGATCTCCACCTGAAAACGAAAGCACTACTAAATGGCACAAATGAATGGAGAAATTCTGTATTTGTGTGGCTGATTCGGATTGTGGAAAAATCAACATAAAATTGATAGGCTGCGTTTTTTAACCTGTCGAAACAGATTTACCTAAGGACTTCTACCACATGATCCACCAATAGGCACCCTGTTTTTAGAATGACTAGATTCAAAAGCAGGATGTCTGGCCACTACTATATTTGGTATAAAGCAATTTCTACTTAGTTGTGATCTTTTATTGATGGTATGTACAACGTACCTGCTTATGTCAGCTTTCTGGAACATACCTGACCACCAGAAAGTAAGCAAAAATGTAAGGCGCCAAATGGTTGCTGTGAAATGTATGCCCTGAAGTTCACGTCCTTGACTTACGGGTGAACGGTCTGAGTCTTCCCCGCAGGTTGATTTGTTTTTACTTTACACCCATTTTTACTGTTCTTTTTAAGTGGTTCTGTTATTTGTGCATTGCACATCCAAAGCTACTCATTAATACGAACCCGCCTGAGTAATGGTTCTCAGCCTTGGCTGTACATTAGAATGATTGAGGGAGCTTTTAAAAATACCAATGCCCAGGCCATGCCCCTAGATGACTGCTCTTCATTGTGGGGTGCTTTGTCTCCCAGGGAACATTTGGCAACGTCTGGAGACATTTTTCGTTATTACACATTGTTGGGAGGCTACTAACATCTGGTAGGTAGAGGCCAGGGATGCTGTTAAATATCTTGCAATGCACAGGCCAGGCCCTCTAATGAACAGTTATCTAGCCCAAAATGTCAGTAGCGCTGAGGTTAAAAACCCTGTCCTAGGGCTTCCCTGGTGGCGCAGTGGTTGACAGTCCCCCTGCCGATGCAGGGGACACGGGTTCGTGCCCCGGACCGGGAAGATCCCACATGCCGCGGAGCGGCTGCGCCTGTGAGCCATGGCCGCTGAGCCTGCGCGTCTGGAGCCTGTGCTCCACAACGGGAGAGGCCACAACAGTGAGAGGCCCGCGTACCGCAAAAAACCCCCAAAACAACAACAAACCTGTCCTAGGCCAATTAAATCAGGATCTCTGGAGTTGGGACACAAGCCCGGAAGTTTTTAAAGCTTCCAGGTGATTCCAGTGTACAGCCAAGGTTGAGAATCACTGCTTTAGCACACTTGTTTTCAAGCTTCAGCAGGTCCAGCATCATCTGGAGGGCCTATTAAACCACACTGCTCCACGCCCCCCGCCCCCGCCCCACCGAGTTCCTGATTCAGTAGGTCTGAGGTGGGGCCTGAGACTTTGCACTTGTTTTTTTTTTTTCTTTGACTGCGGTGGGTCTTCACTGCTACACGCGGCGGCTACTCTTCGTTGCAGTGCGCGGGCTTCTCATCGCGGTGTCTTCTCTTGTTGCGGAGCACTGGCTCTAGGCATGCGGGCTTCAGTAGTTGTGGCTCGTGGGCTCAGTAGTTGTGTCTCGTGGGTTCTAGAGGGCAGGCCCAGTAGTTGTGGCACACGGGCTTAGTGGCTCCGCGGCATGTGGGATCTTCCCGGACCAGGGCTTGAACCCGTGTCCCCTGCATCTGCAGGCAGAGTCTTAACCACTGCGCCACCAGGGAAGCCCGTGGCTTTGCACTTCGAATGAGTTCCCAGGTGATGCGGATGCTGCTAGTCCACCAACCTCTGCTTTGAGAACCTCTGCTCTAGAGATGCCATGATCAGCAAAAAAATGATGGCTAGTTGACAGCCAGATAGTGCAGGATGAGCAGAAAATAGAATATAATGTAGACATGACTAAAAAATCATAATGGCTTGGGGCCGCGTAGCTTGCATGCCTCTCATGCTGATAGTGCCTAAAGCCATCAGTACAGAAAGGCAGGTGCCCTAACTGGTGTGCATGACGCTCATGTCCCAGGCCTAATGTCCCAGGCCTCACCAGCTTGGCATTATGAAATAAGGCTGTTCTTTCCTTGAAATCAACTTAGATTGTCATTTCGTAAGACTTAGGTTCAAATACAAGATTTATCTGTTAGCAACAGTGACCTGGGGTAAGCCACTTACCCATTGTTATGTCTCATTCCTGTATTTGTGAAATGGGGTGGCTCTCATACCTGCCACAACGGTATGGTGACCAGCTGGGAGGCTCAAATGGGACAATGCTTACGAGAGAATCCACAAGCTGAGCGTACACTGCACAGACGTTAGTTATTTTGAACTGCTATAGTTTGTAATTATAAACTGAAATGTACCAATTATTCATGACCATGAAGAAAAGGATAATATAAATGAATTTACCCCCTCTTTTTATCCATTCCAGATGCTAATGCCATTACTTGGATATTATCTTTGTTATTGTCATGGCATCTTCATAATGCGATAAGTAGAACCAGCGGTGCATTTTTCTTTGTGCTAATTTTCTTTCTAGCCCATCCGGTGAGGATGAGGGCTTCTTCTCCTTCCCTTCATCCCACCCCACCCATCTCAGGAAGGAATAAGGGATTTATGAACATAGTCTGTAATAGCTGGAACCCTCAAAGTAAATGACATGTTCTCTTCCCCTCAACGTGGATTATTGTTGGGTCACTTGAAGCTGGACATGACGGACCAGGTACCAGTCTTCAGAAAGTGGGGTTCTGAGGTTTTCTTTCTTTCTGGGGCAGGGGCTGGGATGTAGAAGTTGGTACATAGTCGAATCACCAGTAAAGATGTTCTACATCTCCCAACAGTACAGACTGGGATGGTAATAAAGCCTGCGGTGCCCAGGACAGGCCTTCCATGAGAACATGTTTTCTGGCTGTTGCAAATCTCAAATTGGTTACAATAAAATAAATCACTTTGCGTGACTGAGAATGAATTTTGCCTTTCCCTTATGCTTTAATTGCTTCCGGATTGAGGCAGAGTTTTCACAGAAATCAAATCAAATAAATAGAACAAAACCCGTGGCTTCCACCCTAGCCATACACTTTTTCCTTTGACAGGTTCCTCCTGCCTCCCGACCAGCCCAAGAATTTGGAAAGCATGACGTCCTTAGAGCAGAGCAGACACTCCACAGATGTTCTCGACTCTGGGTGCCCTCCGTGACCTGGGGGGATGGAGAAGCACTCCTTTTGATGAAAGCAAGTGGCTTGGTGTAGCAAAGAGCGTGGGCCCTGAAGCTCGACTTCCTGGGTTGGACTGAATCCCAGCTCTGCTATGTTTCACACCGTGTGACCTTGGCATGTTGGTTGTCCTCGCTGCTTCTCAGTTTCCTCCTCTAGAAAACGGAAATGGTGATGGCAGCTACCTCACAGGGTTACTGTGTGTAACAGAAGAGACAATCCGTAGAAAGCAGTTAGCAGAAGTAAGTATCTGGAAGTGTGAGCTATTTGCACGGCCTGTGGTTATCAGTCTCTACTTTCTGTCTGTTTTTTCCAGTGAGATTGTGAAGGACGGTCAGCCAGGTTACCAGGTACAGGGGGGTGGCAGACCCCACAGGTACAAAGGGCCCCATTCACAAGGAAATGACTACCCAGAAGATGAACAGGTGTGACGGTCCCTAAAGGAGCCGCAAGCAACATTCTGTGGGAACTCAGCCAAAGAAGGCTCCGGAACCCGGAGGCCTTGTACCCTACATGACTTACGCGAGTGAACTGTGCCTCAATGAAAACTGGAGATGAAAACTATGCCATATGGTTGACGGGAGTGTGAAATGAATTAATCCAGGCAAAGCCCTTAGAACAGGGCCTGACCCATCGCAGGCTGTGAATGTTAGTTCCTGTAAGAGATGGGTTTTGAGGAACTGCTCCAGCTACTCTGCACTTAGATTAGAAAACTTGAGGTTGTTGCTACTACCCACTATTCATCTATTTCACCATTGAATATTCAGTGTTTCGGTGTTGGCTGAGGTCTTAACTTTTTAGAATCTGAAATACATAGATGTTAATAACAACCAGGTGAAGGAGAGAAAAAAAAAAGAGGAAAAAATACTTTTAATTTTTTTTAAATTTATTTATTATTTATTTTTGGCTGCGTTGGGTCTTTGTTGCTGCGCATGGGCTTTCTTTAGTTGTGGCGAGCGGGGGCTACTCTTTGTTGTGGTGCGCAAGCTTCTCATTGCAGTGGCTTCTCTTGTTGCGGAGCACGGGCTCTAGGCGAGCGGGCTCAGTAGCTGTGGCTCGCCGGCTCTAGAGCACAGGCTCAGTAGTTGTGGCATGTAGGCTCAGTAGTTGTGGCGCACGGGCTTAGTTGCTCCGCGGCATGTGGGATCTTCCCGGACCAGGGCTTGAATCCGTGTTCCCTGCATTGGCAGGCAGATTCTTAACCTCTGCACCACCAGGGAAGTCCTGAAAAAATACTTTCTAAAACCAAGTTCCAAACCCAGGAAGGTTATTTCATTAGAGGAAAAATGGTTCACCCAAGATATGGGCTTATTATCCCCAAGAATCTCAGTCACCTGAAGGCTGGGAATGAAAAGAAATATCTCTGATAAAGCTGCTGTAAGGATGCCAATCTAGAATCAAGGGATTTATGACTTCTACTTTTTTGGTATGCCTAAAACCAAAGGATCATTGGATGGAGAAGAATTAATTGTTTTTCAAAAAAAAAAGTTAGAAGCACTCAGTATCAAAATTGTATAGGTTAGTGCCAAATGTGTGTGTCAGTATTTTAGGGTTTAATTCATAATGGAGAGAAGAGTTACACTGGAAAGAATGAACCCGGCTTTTCCTGGATGGAGAAAAGACAGTTAATTATAGAAAATAAGTGCTCTGACCTGGACACACAATAAGACCCAAAACCTATTGAAAAAACGTTACTGTTTATTTTAATCAGCACTCTCTATGGTAGTACATGCTAGTGCTTATTTAAAAGAAACATGCAGGCGAAAACAAGCAGAACAAAACAAAACAAAAAACAAACTGGTAATGATTTCCACATGTAGATTTAGGTAGTAGCCCCAAAGAACTTATCAGGAAGGTGGTAATAAGTAGAAAAAAGCAAAAGCCAACGGCATATTTGAAAGCATGCTGCCTATATAATGATGTAATGTGTGAAATCTTAAGAACTGAGGTTAGTTCTTCATTGTAAAGTATGTCATGTGGTCACAATTATCCTGTGTTGATGGAAACGATGACCCAACTAAGATACGGTATGCGGCATGAAGAAAATGATACCATATGTGTCTTTTGGGGAAAAAAGAACACTATTGATGCTGAAGCTGATGTGTTACAGTAAATAAGGTTGAGGTGATTTTGAATATTTAATAACAAATTCATTAGGAAATAAGACAATTTGCAATAGCTGAGGTATAAAGTGAATTAGGAAGACCTGCTCAAGATGGCTGAGTTACCAGTCATGTAATGATGCTTCACATAAGAATGACGTGCATGTAAACAGTTCACCCACTAAAGTTTCAGAAGAGGGAAGGATGTAATATACTGCAGGGAAGTTAGAAATTCTGGCTTCCGGCTCTAGCCCTGTCAGAAATCTTTGGGCTTTGCCTTCCTCCTCTGCCATATAATCTCGTTCTGGCCCAACATTTCTTATCTCTAAATTCTCTGCCAGCTCTTAAATTGCACGATTTTTTTTTTTCATATCAGAACTCCAGTCTGCAGCTGGTTTCACTGAAACTATTAGCAACTCCATTTATCCCTAAACTCGCTTAACCTCAATCCCCCCCTTCATTTTATATGAATAATTTTGTCTTCCCAATTTCTCTTTTATTCTTCCCAACTATGAGTATTTTAGTCCTTTTTGCCTTTCTTTTTTCTACCCAATAGGATGAAGGATGTCAGTACCTGTGGAATCTCACAGGTGAAGTCTTGAGACTTTATTTACCTCGAATGTATGAACAGTATTTTATTCCTCTCCAGGGAGAAGCTAAGATATACGGAAAATTTGCCCAGTGAGCTATAAGCACCATACTGTAAACCCGGACTATAAGTAAAATGCAGGAGAAAACAGTAGGTAAGTGGCTATTTTAAGCTTCCAGTCAAGGGTCTGTTATAAATCATAGTGTAAAATTAAGAATTAAAAGATTTGAAAATGAGTTTGATCCTACTTTGTCTTATTTCCAGTCATTTGGAAATGAGATAACATTAAATTGTATAAGTCAAGAATAACAGATTTTAACCTAGTTTTACTTCTCAGTCTTGATATTCGACACATACTGTATCTCCATTATAAGTATTTTGTTTATTTTTAGTGCTACCTAGAACAGAAAACATACAAATTTGGGGTCTAATGTAATTAGCCTACTAATTAGCTGGGCTTCCTTTCCTAGACACTTGAGTAGTGAGAGAGAATTGTACCATTTCCTTGAGATTAGGGCCAATGTTCTATTTCCTTTTCATCTCTCTCAGAACACTTGGTACATTGTTTTACATGCAGCAATTGTCTAAGGAATATTGACTGCCATGAAAATCAGTGACTTAAGCAAATGTTATTAAGACAAGTCTGGTAAACAACATTTATCTTATATATGAAAAATTACAGCATTTCAGACTTTGGACAGGTGCTTAGAGACCATCTAGATCAGTGGTTCTCTAAGTGTTGCCTGAGGACCCCTGAAGATCCCTTTTCACAGTTCAGGAGAACCTTTCATAGAACCTGCAAGGTCAAGATAACGCTGAGATGACTGCCTTTTCTACTGGTTGACATTTGCATTATTGGTGCAAACTGTTCTAAGAGTCATTGCATTCTTCGCCATCACACACTAGCTGTGGAAAAAAGTTGATGCTGCAAGTATAATGGTGAGGACTTCAGCAAGGTCATAGGCTACCACAGCAATATATAAACATTGGCTGCATTTGTATATACTAAAAATGAAAAATGAAATTGAGACAGTTCCATTCAAAATAGCATCAAAAAAAGAATAAAATACTCAGGAATAAATTTAACTAAAGAAGTGTAAGACATGTTTGCTGAAAGCTACCAAATACTGGAGAAATCAAAGACCTAAATAAATGTTTTTGCATTGGAAGGATAAGCATTGTTAAGATGGCAATTTTCTCTAAGTTCACCCAAAGAGTCAATACAATTCCTAGGTAAATTCAAGGAAATTAGCAAGTTGATCTTAAAATTTATATAGAAATGTAAAGGACCCAGAATAGCCAAAAATTTTTTGAAAAAAAAAATCCAACAAAGTAGAACTTATAGTACCTGTTTAAAAACTTACTATAAACTACAGTAATCAAGGCAGGATGGTATTGACATAACAATAGACACATAAGTCATTGGACTAGAAAAGAAAAGACAGAAATAAACCCTTACATTTATCATCAATTAAGTTTTAACAAAGGTGCCAAGGCAGTTCTTTGAGGAGACGATAGTCTTTTCAGTAAATGGTGTTGGGACAATTGGATATTTGTATGCAAAAAAGTGAACTTAGAAGCTTACCTCATATACTACACAAAAATTAATTGTGATCATAGATCTAAATGTAATGGCTAAAATTATAAAACTGTTAAAAAAACATAAGAGAATTTTTTGTGATTTTGGCTTAGGGAAAGATTTCATAGATATGACACAGAAACATGTCCATAAAAGAAAAAAATCTGATAAATTGGATTTCATCAAAATTTTAAAATTTTGCTCTTCGAAAGACAGCATTTAGAAAATGAAAAGAAAAGCTACGGAGTGGGAAAAATATTTGCAAATCATATATCTGATGAAGGATTTCCGTCCAGAACATGTAAAGAACTCCTACAATTAAAAAATATAAAGAGAAATAACATAATTAAAAAGAGTAAAAGATTTAAATAGACATTTCACCAAAGTGGAAATACAAAGAGCTAAGTACATGAAAATGAAAAATGCTCAGTATCATTCATCATTAAGGGAAAAGTACATTAAAGCCACAATGAGCTACCGCTACACATCATTAGAATAGCTATAATAAAAAAGACTGACAACAATAAGCTGGTGAGGATGTGGAGAAATTGGAAGTCTCATATAATGCTGGTGGGAATGTAAATTGGTACAACCATTTTTCTGACATTGATATGATCCAGTGATATTATTCAGATTTCTCCCATGTTACTCATTGATTTATTTGTATTTATGCAATTTTATCACACGTGTAGGTTTGTGTATCGACCTCCAGGCAAGACATGGAATAGGTCCATCACCACAAGGACCCCTTATAATGACCTCTTATAACCACACTCCCTTCCCCTCTCCCTTGAACTCCCTAGCCCCTGCCAACCATTAATCTGTCCTCCATCTCAATAACTCTGTCAGTTCAAGGATGTTATATAAATGGAATTATAGTATGTAATCTGTTGAGATAGGCTTTATTTTTTTCCACTCACCATGATTCCCTTGAGATTCATCCAAGTTGTTGTGTGTATCAATAGCTTGTTCCTTTTGATCACTGAGTAGTACTCTATGGAATGGATGTACCATAGTTTATTTAACCACTCACCCACTGAAGAACATCTGGGTTGCTTCCAGGTTCAGGCTATTACAAATAAAGCTACTATGAACATGCCTGAACAGGTTTTTGCATGAACATAATTTTCATTTCTTTGGCATAAATGCCCAAGATTGCAATTGCTGGGTCTTATGGTAATTGCATGTTTAGTTTTATAATAAACTTGCAAGGTCTTTTCTAGAGTGCTTCTACAATTTCTCAGTCTCACCAGTGATGTATGAATGATTCAGTTTCTTCTCATCCTTGCCAGTATTAAGTGTTGTCACTATTTTTAAATTTTATCCATTCTGATAGGTGTGTAGTGATATCTCACCGAGGTTTCAGTTCTGCATTTCACTAGTGGATAATAATGATGAACATCTTTTCATGTGTTTATCGACCAGCTTTATATCCTCTTCAGAAAATTTTCTGTTCATGTTTTTTTTGCCCATTTTCTGCCTGGATTGTTTGGTTTTTTGCTGTTGAATTTTGAGAGTTTTTAATATGTTCTAGAAACTACTCCTTTGGTTAGACATGTTGATTGCAAATATTTTCTCCCAATCTGAAGCCACCGTAATGAGAAGCCCACGCACCGCAACGAAGAGTAGCCCCCGCTTGCCGCAACTAGAGAAAGCCCAAGCACAGCAACAAAGACCCAAGGCAGCCAAAAATAAATAAATAATAAACTTAAAAAAAAAAAAAAAAAAGTAAAAGCAGGGCCAGGGCAGCGGGTGAGATGCCGCAGGGGTGGATAAACTTTTTCTGTAAATGGCCAGATAGTAAATATTCTGGGCTTTGCAGACCATCTGGTATCTGTCGAAACCATTTATGTAAGCAATGGGTATGGCTGTGTTCCAATAGAACTTCATTTATAAAAATAGGCTTTGGGCCAGATTTGGCTCATGGCTGTAGTTTGCCCACCCCTGGGTCAGAGAATCAGACAGGATCAAGCCGAAGTGGTGAGTACTCAGTGCTTGCAAATTAGGCCCTGGAATATTACCTTAATGTGCAAACTTCCCCCTGGATTTACTTCCCCTCCTTTACGGTAACCCAGGAGCTGGAGGCATTTTAAGGTCACTCCATGAAACCAATAAAAATATTACTGTGAAGGTAACTATTTCCTCAGAACAAAAAGCAGGAAAAATTTCAACAAATCCTCTAAGTTTAAAGGCACAACCGTAAGACTGCAAAGCCCAGTGTTCACACATTTCACAAAGTTCTGAATAACTTCTTGGCAGTATGTATTCAGGGCCTTGTAAGACCGCCATCGAATTCCATTTAAAATCTACTCAGTGGTTTTGATACATAAGATTTCTTTTATGTGATGTTGAAATGCAAATTTTGGTGTTGATGTTAGGAAGGATTTTCTTTTAGATCTGTCTTCGTATGCTACAATTTGGTAAATTCCTATAACAACCCTCCCTTACCATTTTGTCTTAGAATAATGCGGTAACCAGATTACAACTAAACCTCCAAGTTTTACCTAGCAACTGGCATCCCAAAATATGTCATTTAACAAAAATAACCTCAGAGAGATTGTCTGGAAAATTTCATCAATCCAACTGAAACTCTCAGAACATTTACTGTCTGAAATCAGTGCTTTTTAATCTGTGTTTCGTGGGGTGTTTTAAAGTTTTAAAATAAATGGCCATTTACTGCAGCAGTAATGGAAAATGCTGAAACCTAATTTTATTTCTGTGTCTCTTGAGATTAATTGGATTAATTTTGGTTTAGCTGTATATATTACTTTAGGAGAAGGAGAGATGACAGTTTTTCTGTTTTTAAAGAAAATGTTAATAGGTGTTTTACATTCAAAATGTTATTTTTTTCAGTAAAATTGTGTTCAATGGTCTCAAAAATTTCAACAGAAGACTGGACTATAACATTCGCCTGGCATTCAGGCTAACTTGATGGAATATATGTATCCTCACACGGAATGCAAGCCACTCAGAGGCACAGCTGTCCTAGATTTCTTTGTGTTTTCTATAGACACTTAGTAAATGTGTGAGTTGATTTGGGGATTATCCAATATGAAGGCAGATAATAGATTTGCTTGAAAGGCCAAGAAGAATTATAATGAACAAAGTTCAGACATATGCCACGCAAGCCTTTAGAGCTTTTAGAAAAGAATTCTGTCTAGGAAATTCTGCCTAGTTCCCAGTACTGTACCATGCCCTGGTGGTTCTCCAAAATTACTGATCAAAATAGAAAAGGATTATGATAAAGATTTATGTTAAAAGCATATATTTAGTATATAAATATATATGTTGATATTTAAGTATTCATGATCAAGATTTATATTAAAAGCATTTATTTAGTATATAGGTATATATGTTGATATTTAAGTGTTATATATATTTATATATACATGTTAAGTTTTATATATCTGTATATATTTATTTTTTCGGTAATCTATATGCACACAAAAAGATGCATGTGAGAAGGTCCATAGATGCACTATTCATATGAGCTCAAAATTGGAAACTATTTAAATGCCTACCTAAGTAGAATGAATAAACGCATTGTGGCATTTTCAGACAGTGAAGTGCTATTCAATAATAAGAATGCATAAGCTACAACTAAACTCAACAGCATGGGTTACTCTCACAAACATAGTGCTGATCAAAGGAAGCCAGACAGAAAAGATCATACGTCATATGGTTCCATTTACAAAAAACACAAAAGTAGGCAAACAAATTCATGCTGTTAGAAGTCAGGAAAGTGGCTGCCTTGGGAGTTTGGGTAATTAGTGACCGAGGGACTTCTGGGTGCAGGTAATGTTCTGATTCCTGATCCTGGATACACAGATGTGTTCATTTGGTGAAAATTCATAGAGCTGACACTTAATGTACATTTTTTTGCATGTATATTACATCTCAATAAAATGTCGAAAATGTTTACGAAGTATTATGGCACTTAAATGATGTAACACTACCCTAAATTTTCATAAATTTACCTTCTATAAGAACATCAAATTTGTGGAAACAGAGGAAATAGGCAGAGAAACACAGCATTTGTGACATACATGACATCATTTTGAAAGAGAAACGCTGGAGTATTCTGAACATTTTTGTTTTGTGAAACTAAGCTAAAAGTTCACAGTGGCCAGATTTTTAAAAATACACAGACATTCTACAGAATTGCTTTATCTGAGATAAAACTCATGTGGGATGGGGCATAGTATGCTATTCAATATTTGGCAAAGAGATGTGTGCCCATTACCTTTTATATTTTGAAAGGAATGATTTTGGATATTTTGAACATGCTCAATATAGTTTGCTTTTAAAATTAGGGATATTAGGGACTTCCCTGGTGGTCCAGTGGTTAAGACTCCATGCTTCCAATGCAGGGGGCACGGGTTCAACCCCTGGTTGGGGAACTAAGATCCCACATGCCGTGTGGCATGGCCAAAAAAAAAAAAAATAGCGATGTTAATAAAGTTCCTTATTCAAATAGCTTCAGATTTAATGAAACAATTTCATTAAACTTCATTGTAATTTTTTTTTTAAATTGAGGATTTCTAGCTTATTTTATTTTATTAAAGTATAGTTAATTTACAATATTACATTGGTTTAAGGTGTACAGCATAGTGATTCAGTATTTTTATAGATTATACTCCATTAAAAGTTATTACAAAATAATGGCTATAATTCCTTGTGCTATACAATATATCCTTGTTGCTCATCTATTTTATACATAGTAGTTCGTATCTCTTAATCCAATGCCCCTATCTCCCCCCAAACCACTGGTGACCACTAGTTTGTTTTCTATATCTGTGAGCCTGTTTCTGTTTTGTTATATACATTCATTTGTTTTATATTTTAGATTCCACAAATAAGTAATATCATACAGTATTTGCCTTTCTCTGTCTGACTTACTTCACAAAGCATAATATTCTCTAGGTCCATCCATGTTGCCACAAATGGCAGAATCTCATTCTTTGTTTATTGCTGAGTAATAATCCATTGTATATATATACAACATCTTTTTTTTTTTAAATTTATATTTATTTATTTATTTTTGGCTGCATTGGGTCTCCACTGCCGCGCGCGGGCCCTCCCCAGCCGCGGCGAGGGCCACGCTTGGTTGTGGCGTGTGGGACCCCCACTGCAGTGGCCTCTCTCGTTGCAGAGCACAGGCTCCAGGCTTGTGCGCTCTAGAGCGCAGGCTCGGCAGCTGTGGCACACGGGCCCAGCTGCTCTGCAGCATGTGGGATCCTCCTGGACCAGGGCCTGAACCCGTGGCCCCTGCATTGGCAGGCAGATTCCCAACCACTGCGTCACCAGGGAAGCCCTACAACATCTTTTTTATCCATTTATCTGCTTCCATACCTTGGCTATTGTAAATAGTGCTGCTATGAACATTGGGGTTGCATGTATCTTTTCAAATTAGTATTTTCATTTTTTCCAGATATAAACCCAGGGATGGATTATATGGTAGTTCTATTTTTAGTTTTTTGAGGAACCTCTATACTGTTTTCCATAGTGGCTGCACCAATTTACATTCCCACCAACAGTGCACAAGTGTTCCCTTTCCTCCACATCCTTGCCAGTGTTTGTTATGTGTAGACTTTTTGATGATGGCCATTCTGACAGGTGTGAGGTGATCTCATTGTTGTTCTGATTTGCATTTCTCTAATAATTAGCAAAGCTGAGTATCTTTTCATGTACCTGTTAACATATGTATGCTGTCTTCAGAAAAATGTCTATTCAGGTCTTTGGCCCATTTTTTGACTGGGTTGTTTATTTTTTTGATATTGAGTTGTACAAACTTTATATATTTTGAATATTAACCCCTTGTTAGTCATATCATTTGCAACTATTTTGTCCCATTTCATAGGTTGTCTTTTCATTTTGCTGATAGTTTCCTTTGCTGCACAAAAGCTTTTAAGTTTAATTGATCTCATTTATTTATTTTTGCTTTTATTTCTTTTGCCTTAGGAGATAAATCCATAAACATATTGCTATGATTTATGTCACAGCATATTCTATGTTCTCTTCTAGGAATTTTATGGTTTCAGGTCTTACATTTAGGTCTTTAATCCATTTTGAGTTTATTTTTGCATATGGTGTGAGGAAATGTCCTAATTTCATTGTTTTACGTGTATTAATAGCTGCCCAGTTTTCTCAGCACCACTTATTGAAGAGACTGTCTTTTTTCCCACTTTATACTCTTGCCTCCTCCTTTGTCAAAGATTAATTGACTGAATATGTGTGTGGGTTTATTTCTGGGCTCTCTATCCTGTTCCATTGATCTGTATGTCTGTTTTTGTGCCAGTACCATACTGTTTTGATTACTGTAACTTTGTACAGTAGTATAGTCTGCAGTCAGGGAGGGTGGTACCTCCAGCTTTGCTCTTTTTTCTCAAGATATTTTTGGCAATTCAGGGCCTTTTGTGGTTCCATATAAATTTTAGAATTACTTGTCCTACTTTTGTGAGAAATGTCATGAGTATTTAGATAGGGATTACATTAAATCTGTAGATCACTTTGGGTAGTATGGCCATTTTAACAATATTAATTCTTCCAATCCAAGAGCATGGGGTTTCTTTCCCTTTCTTTGTATCATCTTAAGTTTTCTTCATCAGTGTTTTATAGTTTTCAAAGTATAGGTCTTTCACCTCCTTGGTTAAGTTTATTCCTAGGTATTTTATTTCTTGCTTCTTTTTAAATATCATTTGAGACATATTCCCAAATGTCATCCATTATGCTTTCACATTACCCTTTTAATTCCTATGCATCTGGTCAACTCCTAAGGAGTTGATCTAGAAACTCCTTCAACTCCTAAGGAGTTGAAGATCTAGAAATGCAACATTTAGTTTTATCAATAAAACCAGGTGTTTGTACGCCAACTGAAACCTTGGGATAGCCATAGACACTCACTTTTCTGTCTCATGCCACAAATTGCCTAGCCTTTCCAATGATAACTGGATGAGACACCAGTTTGGCAAAAAGTGTTCCTCTGGGAAGATAAGCAGATGTATATGTCTAGGCAGTCAGTCCATCAAAGAACTTAACATTTCTTTTCATTTTTAAAAAATTTTATTTTCTGGCTCCCTTCCGTCAATTGATCTCACCAACATGACAATGAGTATGGAATACAAAAATCTGTTTGACAGATGTTCCCATGCAATCTGCAAGACTTACAACGTAAATGCTATTCTGGAGAGCAACCTCTGTTTCATACACATCTTCCTTTATAGTGTGTCACTTCTGTCTTAAATAAGCAACTAAAGAAGTATTGGGTTTAATGCAGGAGAGAAAAGAGAATGACTATTTTTGAACACAGTCTTTGAAAATATATTTCTGTACTAGGGAGGACATCTGGATGACTATCAAGTTTGCCTTATGAGGCATATGGAAGAGAAGCAATGTGGCAGCTTAGCTAACAGCATGGCCTCTGGGATCGGACTGGATCCAAATCCTGGCTCTGCAACTCGCTAACTGTGTAGCCTTGAGGATATTCCTTAAACACCATGCCTCAGTTTATTCATTTTCAGGCAACAGTCATATAGGATAAGTTTACTGTGAGGATCAAATGAGTTAGCTTGGTACAGAGTAAATAGTAATTAGGCTTTAGGTCATGTTATAAATTGGTATACATAACATACTTTAAGATTGCATATTTTTCCTGCATCGATTCAGGAAATGCTTCTCAGCACAGTAGCTAGCATGTTTTTGTTAAAATGTAAACCAAATCATGTCACTCATCTCCCCATAACCTTCCTTTTTTAAAAAAACTAATTTCTTTTTGGCTGCTTTGGGTCTTCACTGCTGCGCATGGGCTTTCTCTAGTTGTGGCGAGCGGGTGCTACTCTTCATTCCAGCGCATGGGCTTCTCATTGTGGTAGCTTCTCGTTGCAGAGCACGGGCTCTAGGCACGTGGGCTCAGTAGTTGTGGCATGTGCGCTCAGTAGTTGTGGCTTGCGGGCTCTAGAGCACAGGCTCAGTCGTTGTGGCACACAGGCTTAGCTGCTCCGCGGCATGTGGGATCTTCCCAGACCAGGGCTCGGAACCTGTGTCCCCTGCATTGGCAAGTGGATTCTTAACCACTGCGCCACCAGGGAAGTCCTGCTCATAACCTTCTAAAAGCTTCCTATCTCACTCAGAGAAAAAGGCTAAAGGCTTTATAAAGGTGTATACATAGGGTGACCACGCTTCCTATTTTTTCCAGGAGTCTTGGTTTATGCCTATTGTCCAGATGCAATTATTGATAGTGTCTACTTTCACTCTCAAAGCATCTTGGTTTGGACAATAAATTATATGGTCACCTATTGTTAGGCCCCACGTTATCTGCTTCTCCCTATCACCTGCCCTACCCTAGTATCCCTGTGATCTCATCTGTTACTATTCTCTTCCTTCCACTCAACCACCATGGTTTCCTTGCTGCTTCTTTAACCCTCCAGGCACATTCCTGCCTCTGGGCCTTTGCACTTGCCATTTCCTCCGGCTGGATGCTCTCACTTTGGATAGTGGCATGGTTTGCTCCTTTTAAGTTCTAGTTTTTATTCAACGTCACCTTGTATTGAGCTCTTCTTCAGCCACTCACACTAAGATGAATACCCTCTTCCTCTTCTTTTATTTCTCTTCCCTATTTTACTTTTCTCCTTAGCAGTTATCTCACATACTATATATTTACTTATTAACTTGCCTGTTGTCTTGTTCTTCTACTAGAATGCAAACTCCACAAAGACAAGGATGATTGTTTTTCTTCACTGCTATTTCCCCAGTAACTGGTATATACTAGGAGCTCAATAAATATTTATGAATGAATAAATGAAGAACATTCAGAGAAGAGAGACCTGATGTAACTGAGTAACCAAATAGCCAATCAGTTGCCCATCCGCATTAATTTCTAGTATAAAATTTGACCTAAAAAATATTGGGTTGGCCCAAAAGTTCAGTTGGGTTTTTCCGTGAGATGTTATGAAAAACCAAAATGAACTTTTTGGCCGGACCAATAATAGGACTCCCGTGTTTAAGATAAGTGTTGTGAGAAGCATGATTTGAGTAGATTCTGTTATCTATCCTAGTCTCCAAGTAAGTCGTGATGGCAAAAAATGTGGATGAAACTTTTAGAGAAGTTTAAATTATACAAAGTAACCTCTAAATTTGCACATCCACAAAAATGGTATTAAATCTGAGGGCACACTTGATTTTTCTTCTTGAGTTCAGGAACACTGGGGATTTCAAACCTTGCAAATTTAAATAAATATTTTAGAGCATGTGGTTTTGTAAAATCTTTGATGTTCAAATTTAAAAATAAGGCTATCAAATATTAACATTGAATGATACGTTCAGTTCTATTATTGAGTTTAATTGCAACTATTAACTTTATAATGAAGGAAAGTTTTTCCAAGAAAAACTAGACCTAGTTAAAAATAAAACTGTAGCTATAGAAAGCAGTTACTCTAGCTCTCAAGAGAATATGGTAGCTCCAGAAAGCAGTTGTAGAATTTCTGGCTGTATATCAAATTTATTTTGACAGAATTTCTTAGAACATTCCTTATCTAACCACTCTAGTCTTCAAATCAACTTCAGAGACAGTAAACTTCATACCTCTTTCATTTTAGTTCACACATGCTTTACACGAACTGTATAAACTTTGTGTGATAATAAAAAAATAACACTCACATGCTAGCAACTCAAAAGATAAAGACACTCTAGAAATATTTCAGAATAAAATAGCCAGGACATCTGCTTTTACTGCACAGAGTGCTGGAATTACTGCAACATTACACACACACACACACACACACACACACACACACACACACACACACACACAGTGTGTATGTGAAAATTCTTTTCTCAAAAGTAAAACATTTATGCATCACTATTATACAGCAACCTCTTCTGTGATCTGAAGTGTCTGATGGAGGAATATCTTCAACCACGATGCTTTACACAGCCCAACACCTTCCTAATGAGAAGGGGACTGAATCCATCTCTCCCTCCTCAGCCATGGGAACGATCTTGCAGTTACGGATGGTTTCCATCCCCCATCCCTGAAACGGGAATAACTGTGCTGTGAACCAAATGCTGAGGGTTAGCCCAGTAACCTCACATGAGAATAATTACTTAACAGGACCATGAGAGAAAGCAATGAGGTTCCCAGACACAGGAAACGAAAAGTCAGAAGGGGAGGTAGAGTTGGAGAGGGTTCTGAAGCCTTTCCAGACAGCAACTTCCTTATAACAAACAGCAAGTTGGGTAATAAATGTATCACTCTGTTATTTTATATGTACATATATCCTTAAGTCAGCTGGTTAGCATAATGAACTTTTGCTTGTTCATTGTGTGAATGAACAGTGTGCTTGTTCAGTGTGCTTGTGTTTTAGCCATGCTAGAAAATCAACATGTTTCCTGTTCTCTAAATTAGTAACTAAAATCGTCTGTGATATGAATGTTCATTTTGATATTCCAAATCACTTGTAGGTTTAATATTTCAATCAAAACCACAATTACAACTATGCTCAAAAAATGCCTATTGCACAGAAATCTTGAAAAGTGACTCTTCAATTGGTTATATGTACCGGAGAGAGAGGAAATTAAACAATATAATTCCGGAACCACAGAACAAGAACTCTTGACTTCTAAAGACAAAGGGACAAGGGGAAAACAACTCTAGGTTGACAGATTTTTCACAGATTTATGGACCCTGAAACATCCCTGGTCTGCAGGAAAAAAGTAGAGATTCAGTGAATTCAAAAAGCAAGTCTGCCTTTAGATCCGGAATTGCATGGGAGAAAAACATTCTTACAGAGGCAAATAGAGTATTTGAGCAAAATGAGTATTTTGCTCATGCATCAAATATTTTGAAAGCTGGGCACAGTGCTGGATGTGGAGATACAATGATAAATGAGAATCATGGCAGCGTGCCTCAGGGGACTTGCAGTCTAGCGGGGCAGACAGGCAAGCGAATTGGCAGGCACAACAGAGCGTGTGTTAGATGCTCTTAGGGGGTTACTAGAGGGTGTCATGGGAGCACATGAGAAAGGCACTGACCTAGTCTATGTTAGGGATACTTGCCAGACAAAGAGATGCTTCAGCTGAGATCTGAAGAATAAAGTAGAATAAGCCAGAGAAGGCATGAGGGAAGATATTCAAGGTAGAAGGATCATCTTGGTACTCTTGGTTAGCTGGAGTGAAGAGGGGTAGATGAAAAACAGGAAGAGAGAGGTGCCTGGAGATGAGGCAGGGTCAGAGCTATCTAACAGGACACGATGAGCTGGAGTGCAATGCACCTTCAAGGGACAGAGAGCTTGGTGAAGGGACAACATTTTCTCTCTTAAAATTCAGGGAATACAGTTTCTATACCTACTTTTACGATTATAGCGCTATTACTGGAATACCTGAGAAAGGCTTGTTTTTATTTGCTTGATGATGAGTAAAAGGCAAACATCTATCACATATGCAACGGTGTGTAATTGGATCAGCTTGGGGGAGTAGTATGTGCAGACCACAGATAATACCCTATGCCTTGTCTGTAAACAAAGAATCCCTCTGACAAATCAACATCATCACCATCATCAATATTTTAATTTGAAGGTCTCAGAAAAATCTGATTACAAGTATATTTTAGTGTTCCCTTCAGGAGCACATATACTAAAATTGGAATGATACAGAGAAGATTAGCATGGCTCCTGGGCAAGGATGACATGCAAATTTGTGAAGTGTTCCCATATTTTTTACTTATCTATGAAACAGAAACAGACTCACAGACATAGAGAACAGACTTGTGGTTGCCAATGGGGAGGGTGAGTGGGGGAGGGAGGCACCGGGAGTTTGGGGTTAGCAGATGCAAACTATTATATATAGAATGAGATAAACAAGGTTCTACTGTATAGCACAGGGAACTATATTCAATATCCTGTAATAACCTATAATGGAAAAGAATATGAAAAAGAATATATATATATAAATGAATCACTTTGCTGTACACCAGAAACTAACACAACATTGTAAATCAACTCTACTTCAATTAAAAAAAGAAGTTTAAAAAAAAAAAAAAAAAAAAAAAAAAAGAAGTTTTAATCATATCAAAAAGCATTAATTGAACAGCTACTATGTTTGAGGCATACAACTTATATGTTGTGATATGTGTTTATCACAACATATATATGTGTTTCTTGATGTGTCAAGAAACAACTTTTGTATGGCTGCCCCAACAGGATGGATCCCAGTTGCACAAGATGTCAAAGGCTGTGTGAATATGGAGATAAACTGGCTTTGTGTGAATGTCTCTGGTTTCCACATTGCTCAGATCCTCTGCCAGAGCAACATATTGGGAATCTTGGCTTTTCATTGCAAAATATTCCTGAAAATTTCATACAGAAATTTTGTTTATTTTTCATTGTTGTCCTCAGGAAGAGGTGGTTGCTTAGAGTGGACTAAAATAGTCAACAGCTGATTACTGGATGTATCACTGGCTGCTTCCTTTGTTCTCAGAGATCTGCTTTACCCCACACATTAAGTGGAGACATTATTCATCTACAGTATTATCTATGACGTCACTGGTTCCACCTCCCTGCTGTGCCAACATTTCTATGTCAAGTCATTGGACTCAACTGCCTCGCTCTTCCCATGACCATCATTCTCATCCTCTCCATTCTACTTCTCTCCTACATATATTTCTCCACACTTCTGTTTCTACTTAAGAGGCTAAGGTGCAGTGGTTTATGGGCATATCCGTGTGCACATCTGGGTGACAGTTATCTTGAAAGCACATGACACCAAACTTTGGCCCACCCATGCACAAACATCACTTTTAGGGTTTCCACTCTATTCAAAATTAAAACCCATCTCCCTATAGGTGACACTCTAGGGCATAAATAAATCATTAAAGAATATGATTATTAAATTCTATACTTCTAATCTATATTGGCATTTAGTCATTGGGGGGCATTTTTGGATTCTAAACACAGATACAATGCTTTAATTATTTTGCCATTGTAATGAATGTAAATATTTTGTATGCAGATTAATCTACTTGCCTAACTTTTTGCATTC
This sequence comes from Stenella coeruleoalba, assembly GCF_951394435.1. Taxonomy (NCBI): domain Eukaryota; kingdom Metazoa; phylum Chordata; class Mammalia; order Artiodactyla; family Delphinidae; genus Stenella; species Stenella coeruleoalba. The sequence goes on from NC_137149.1 coordinate 123,815,902, forward strand.
CTTGAAAATTCAGCATATCAGATAGTGTAATTTCTTGACAAATTGAATCCATCATCAGTTTGGGTTACAAGTGTGAACACTTGAAAGGGTCTACTAACTCCTTTTCCTTCTTCTCTCCTGGTTTTGTCAGTCTGCTCATGAAATTAATGATATGTTTTTTGCACAATTCCAAATTAGAGTAATCCTTTGATAAATAATACCGTTTCTTTAACATTGCCATTTGAAAACCAAGAAGGTAATTGGCATTTATTTGCATCTTTTGGTTCCTTCTGTTTTACATTTTATTGTCTCAGACTGTCCGATTTTTATCACCAGGTAGTGTATGTGTGTGTGTGTGCACGTGCACGAGTGTAAACAAGGGCTAGAGGAATTTCTCTCCACTTTCTGGGTTATTTCTTCTCTATGAAATGTATATAACTCCAGACCTAATTCATTTTTTAATTTAGGATCTGTACATGCTTCAGCAGCAGCAATTTGGCGACTATATCCAGCCTCTCTGAGAATGACATTTAGGGCAGAGAATGTTACTTAGGGGTAATGATGACATTCGGACAAGAGCTGCGCATGCGTGTTAGGAACCAGTAAGAAGCAGGAGCTCTTGGGGGTTTCTGAGCAGAGCAGCACTCGATAAGTACAAGCAAAGTCCAGTACAGCCTGGCAGAAGAAGTCCTGAAGCTATAGAGATCAACTAGGAAACTTGGAAATTCAGATGTGTAGTGAACCCCTCTTCCATGCCCACAGACGATCCAAAGCTACCCAGCACTAGCTGCACGGGATAATGACAGAACAGAAACAGCCTAGCCGTCTGATATACTTGCTGCATTGATTTTCAGTTGTGTTTTACAGCATATCAATATATGAAACAGTTTCAGTACAACTCTTTCAAAGTGAGAGAAAGATAATAAAATGTGAATAGAAAGAACACTTTGTCATGTGCTCTCCTTTTTCTTGTAATATTACTAGAGTCTAATTAGCAAGTCTCACTTGCCCCAAGATTCAATCTTCATACTACTTTCACTCACTCTGACTCTAACCTAGCTCAGTGCAATGTTCTCCCTCTGGAGACACCTTAAAACTGAGTCTAAAAGCAACTGATAGAATTGTTAAACACAACGACCTGTGCGATTTGAAAACTTATCTTTCTTTGACGAACACAGCAGATCTTTTACACCATTCTTCTTTCAACCTAATTCTAATAATACGGGAGATAAAGAAGCTTCATGCATCCCTTTAATAGAATGTTCTTCAAGTCTATGCATTTGTCATCAGTACCTAAACATAATGGTAAAGTGAGACTGGATGGCTACTACTTTGCCCTGCAATGCAGAGGTAGCTTGACATGGTCAGAGGAATCCACAGGTCTGATATATGAGACTCCAAAGCATCAGACTCTTAGAGCAGGAGGCAGCTGTGGAGAAAAGGCATGAGGACCTAGAGCACACATTGCTTAGAAGGATTTCTCTTGACTCTCCTGGGCAGAAGTCAGAGAAACAGTAACATCTTATGGTTTCCTAACCTAGAGGAATGGACTGCCAGGAGGAAATAGAAATAACGCTCGAATATTGTGAGGCTTTTCTGTTCGCTCCAATGCTTTTCTCTTTTCCTCTGGAAGAAGATTGAAATGACTAAAGAGTATTTATTTCTTTAACCCCAAAGGTTTACTTTCTAAAATTAATGTTGGTTAAAGGACTCACTACATGAGTTTTAGAAAAACAGGAATTATACAAATGTACTCCTGCTATGAAAAAACACATCAAACTGTCCACGTTGTTGAGAACTACAATAAGGTATATAAAGTATTGGATTCCCAAGATGGAAAAATCTTAAGGTCAAATAAGGAAGTGTCAGTTTTTTTCCATTGTTGTATGAATGTAAAACAAAGTTTTATTGGAATTTTCACCGAATTTGGAGATATTTCAGATGATCTGACTTAAAATGTTGCTACGGAATAGAAATGAAGTTTAGTCTCGTGAATAGCAGGTAGCACCTCAAAGAGATAAGCAAGGCTCCTTCTCAGCAGATACGGTTATGTCAAAAGCTGCTTTTGCACATGGTCAAATGGGAATTGTTAATCAGAGATGGTTATGTTATTTTCCCGAGCCATAATGGGTTGGTTAACTAGTTGTGTAAGTGTGAACAGAAAATGTTTAATACCCCGCACCGTGATTGTGAGTGAGTCAAGTCAACATTTTCAAATCTCTTATTAAAGAGAGATGTCCCGAGGAAGTCGTGTTGAGTATGTGTAATATTTCACTAAGAGAAAATCAAAACCTTTTTAAAAGAAAAAAAGTTCTGTAGCATATGCTAAATATTTAAAATTATTTACATATTTTCAATTTTGCCTCCTAATTTGGTTCTGAAATCCTGCTTTGAGTTCAAACAGAAAACACATGTATTCATGCTCTTCTGTGGAAAGAGATGGTATGTGATTTAAAAATTTTTTCTTTTTTAAAAATTTTTGGCCATACTGCGTGGCATGTGGGATCTTAGTTCACCGACCAGGGACTGAACTCATGCCCCCCGAGGTCACCACTGGCCTGCATTGGAAGGTGGAATCTTAACCACTGGACCACCAGGGAAATCCCTTAATTTCCCCAATTTTGTCTAATTTCCCCAATTTTGCAAACAGTGTATTGGAGTAATTTTGAGATGATTTTTCCTTGTAATGTTCAAAATTTTCATCATTGTTTTCATCTTTATGGTTAGACCACTGCTTTTTCTGGTAGGCTAGTATCATTTCACCACAGTTGGAGTGTATCTACTTGAAACCAAGATGCTACTATTTCACTTAAAACTAATCATGTCTTCAACTGACAAACTTCCCATTTCAAGTCATAGTTCAGAATATTCTTGCTCAGAATAGTTTTGTTTCTACAGATAATACATAGAAGACAAAAAACTAAAGGCTGAGGAAAGTGCTTTCCCTGTGCTAGGAATAAAGACATTCTAAAACATCTGACACAGATGATGAAATTTCATTTGAATTTTAGCTCACTTGAATTCTTGCAGCAATTTCCCTCACACAACCACTAGACCAAATATGGAATAACTGATTCCTTTTGGCTTTAGTTGTTTTGGTACTAACTAGTCCCTAGAGCAAGGTGATCACACCAACGGTGGGTGAGTTCTCTTCCTCTCCCACTCAGGCTCTAACTTTGATTGTCTTTGGATCCTTGTTGCCTAGCTCTGCAGCAGGCACACAGTAGGTGCTCCTTGAATGTAAGCTGAAGCAATGCGGGAGGCAACAGTAAACTGATGCTTAGTAATGCTGCTCAATGAGGTCACCACTGGCCTGCCATCTCGTGCACCCGTTATCCCTAAGTTGCCCTAACTGCGGAAGCCAGCATGACCTTTGCCTTCAATCATCCAGACAGTCAAAATAAAATAAGCCCTTCTCATTTCAAGCCGTACTATGGATATCGGGCTTCCGAATAGCATCACATTGAAAAGGTAACCGAAACTGAAGATAAATTTATTTTAAGTACTTTTTGGGCTCAGCAGGTCTTACCCTGGAAATGGAATGTCAGAAAAATCCAGTGATCTTCCCCAGATTGCCCATCTACCCAGCCAGCTCACGGCTGGCATGAGAATCCCATTCATGCAAGACCATGACTTTGAAGAGTCATCCCTGAAATACTATTTTGTTAACAATTAAGTTAGAAAGTCAGTGTCACATTTAACAAACAATAAAAATTTCAAATGTCACCCAGTTTTAAGAGAGCAGAAATGGCTCTCAGTAAAAACACAGACTGAAATTCCAAAGGACAGAAAAGTCTGCAGCACCTCTCTCAACTGTGGAATCAGAGCATATGTTCCAACCTGCAAACGCATTTGTGGTTACTTCCTACCTTAAATACATTGATAGGGAGATCAATGACCACATAGATAAGGTCTCCGAGGGCAAGGCTGGCTATCAGTGCGTTGGGGCCATTCCTCATGCACTTGTTCTGGTAAATGATCCTGAGCAGGGTTGCATTCCCCACCATTCCCACGATGAAAATAGTACACGATATCACAGTGTTAATGTATTTGAAAGCTGAAGTAATCTTAGTCTGCTGTGGGCAATAGTTGTGCATTGAGCCATTGTTGGGGAGGGCCAGATTCGTGGGTCTATGTGTGGTAACCATGAAGCTGAGTTCTGTCCCACGAAAAGTGGTGAAATCGTCCACACGGGTGCTTAGATTTGTGCTGTAGCTCTCAGGATTATCACTGACGACACATCCAACCAGCGCCAACCCAAACAACACCCTGAGGCAAAAGGTTTCCATCTTGATGCAAATTTGAGGAAAGGTCTCTTATTCTTTTGCTTTGACACCCTCTTTTTTTTTTTTTTTTTCTACCTGAAAAGAGACAAGAGAAAAAATAATTTTGGTTACAAATTCCAGCTGCCAATAAGACTGTAGTCAATGATAATTACTGCTTCAATTAAAAAGCAGGACGTATCTGGTAATTAGATAAGATATATCTCTGTCAGGTTACCCCATGGAAGAACAAAAGAAGCAAAGATCAAAGCTCTACTAGGGCAAGTTATATCTCTGTATCCTGTCTCTGTCTCTGTCTCTGTCTCTCTCGCTTTTGTCCATAGCTATACTTACATCTAGATTATAATATGAGGACATGGCAGTTTTTCCTTCGAGTAGTAGAGAAGAAGTTACATTACACCTAGGCTGATAGCCTGAATTACAAAAAACCTTCACGAGTTGAGATAACAATATTTTAGTTATTAACAGAAGAGAAGAGACATTATATGCTGAGTGAAAGTTATGTAGTATTAAGGCATAAAATCACCAAATTCTGTAATTAACAATTCAGTATTCCAACATGTGTGCTGTTTTGCCAATGGCAAATAACGAACATGAAAATAACATGCAGCTCAGGTAGCCATTCGAAGTGTTATGAAATGTTCATTTAAAAACAGAACTCTGATTAACACCATCAATACAATTAACAATCTTAGTCATTTAAAAGTGAGATAGTTGATAAAGACCAAATATTTATTTTATTGAAAACCTGGATGATTACTGTGTACAATCAACATCTTCTGACAGGAGTTTTTCTGCTTTTCCATTCGTCAGAAATTATTATCAGGATATATGCCAATGAATGAAACTAGGAGTAATAGACTTTCTCAGGCCAGGCATACTATTTGGTTTTCCAAACATCCTTTATACATCCTTTAAACATCCTTTATAGCTACATTGATTATGACCAGTCACTGTGCTGAGCACTTCACATGCGTGATGCCCTCTATTCCATACAATGACCCTCTGAAGCAGTTACATGGTTCCATTATAAACACAGGGAAACACAAGGTCAAGTAGCTTGTCAAGGCCGTAGCTGGTGTGGTGCTTCTGTGATTCAAAGGCAGGTTAGTCTGACTTTGAGCCTGAGCTCTTAACCACTAGACTGTACTGTCTCTCATTCTCACGACTTCTTAGCATCTAAAGTGTTTTAACAATGTTTCCAGCGTTTTGAAGAAGCAATAGACTTTGGAGGTTGGTTAGATATTTTCAAAAGACCATTTCATTATTTTGTTTTGTTTTGTTTTAGTCACTTGCAGAGAGCAGTGGTCCTTCTTGTTCAGGAAGTCTAGGTTTCTACTTGAAGAAAAGATGCTGGGAAAATGAGGGAGGTTGGTGGTAACACAACAATTAAAGGTAAATAAAAACGGCTCTTCCCATTTTAATATTTTGTATATTTTCTGTGAATTTTTGTGAATCTTTAAAATGAAGGCCATAAGCTCATTTATGATGATGTGGTGTGTGTGTATGATGAATACACCCAGGTCACAATTTAAATTTTAAGAATTGTGTCCTTTTGAGTCTATTCATGGTTGATATGAATTTTGATATGAACTTTTAGGAATTTTGACAGTTATCTTGGTTATCAACAAAGTTTAGGACTTAGTCGATATATGGATGAAATAAGATTTATTCAAGTGGTACAGAAGGTCTAAAATAAATATAAGGTGCAAATACTGCATACTTCTGCCTTCCTCAGAGATTTCCCCCCAGGAACCTGAATTAATAATAACATTTTACGTATAGTATTAATCTATTATATACAGTATTTGTTGTCAGACTTGAACTTTACAACTCTAGGTAAGCAGGGACAATATCATGAAGATACTGAGCCTTGAAGAAGTTGTCACATTTTTGTGGCCAAGAAATGGCAGGACAGGTAAAACACCTCACTCTACTTTGCTCATAAGACTTGACTCAGTCAAGTCTTAAAATATCAATTTTTCTAAGCTAGGGGCATACAGTTCTGCCTAGACTTAATTATAAGTAGTTTGCAGGGGTTTTTTTTTCCTGCTTCTTACAGTTTGGAGTATTTGACCAAATGTTGATAGACCTACGACACGCCGCTATTTCCATTCCACCGTGGAGACCAGAACTCTAAGAACAAAGCATATTGTCATCCACCCCTTCAGATCAGAGATGGTAAAAAGGAAATCCTTCAGTATTTTGTGCTGTTTAATGACTAAAGCCTCCCAGTTGCCCAATAGGAATGAACCTTCAGAAACAGTTTTCTTAAAAGTAAAAGAGAGAAGGCCTTTTCCAGAAATGGAATGGCTCTTTGCCCATCAGTCTGCTAGGAGGCTATTTCATGAACTGACCTGGCTATCTATGGTGGGTTGACACCACTCACAAAAGTACCACTCGTGTTTGAACGTCAGCACATTGGTTTGCTTGGTGAGCTGATTACCTCAGGGGCTGAGAAGTCTTATCAAAGCTGTGGGTTCTTATCAAAGTGTGCGCCAGCTACCATGAAAACCATTTTCTTTCTCCTCCAACAATGACGCCACCACAGAAATCATTTCTGAAGACATCTCTTTCCGCTCTCTACACATATGAAGCTGCAGAACTAAGGGATACCTGGCAAAGGCACGTGGCTGCCATGCCATCATTGGGTGAAAAATACAAAACCAAAGGAAAAAACCCTTTCAAAGGCATGTTCCTCCAAGCTTATTTCTCTAAGTCACACTGCGCTTCAGATCATCAGTCATAATCAGTCATAGCTCTAGTGAAGCACCTCAGGTTCAGACCTGAAGGACATGGTTTATAGATTCAGCATTCTTCATATTTGGGGTCTAAGGATTTGCTGGAGTTCAAAAGCTACCATTAAGGGCTTCCCTGGTGGCGCAGTGGTTGAGAATCCGCCTGCCAATGCTGGGGACACAGGTTCGAGCCCTGGTCCAGGATCCCACATGCTGCAGAGCAACTAAGCCCGTGCACCGCAACTACTGAGCCTGTGCTCTAGAGCCCACGAGCCACAATTATTGAGCCCACGTGCTGCAACAGCTGAAGCCCGCGTGCTGCAATTACTGAAGCCTGCATGCCTAGAGCCCGTGCTCTGCAACCAGAGAAGCCACCGCAACGAGAAGCCTACACCGCAGTGAAGACTAGCCCCCCACCCGCCTGTGCACAGCAACAAAGACCCAATACAGCCAAAAATAAATAAATAAAATAAATAAATTTATCTTTTTAAAAAAGCTATTATTAAGCAAGAGGACTGAATCCTTTGTGCTTTAACAGTTTAACATCTCAGACTTCCAGGATCAAAGTTCACTCGTAATTAGCAATTTGGAAATTCCGACCTTACCCACAAGGCAAGCGTTTAGAGCAGGTAATTTACAAGAAACGACTGCCAAGGTGTTTCTCAATTACTTAACACAAAACAGAGGGAATGGGAGGAGTCGTAAATATCTACAAGAGGAGGAATAAACCAAATAAACTAGGAACTTCGAAATAAGTTTTTTTGGTGGGTCTTGCTCGGTGGGTAAGAAATTAGTAACTCTCCTGACTGACAACGCCTGACTTTAATATGCCTCCCAGCCCACCCCCCTCCGCCGTCTGGTCTATCCCGGAACGCCATTAGGATGGTGTAAACGGAGGCTGATTATCGGGAAACAGCCCTTGTTCTCGGCACGTGAAGGGCAACAAGTGTCCATGAAAGGAGGGCACAGAACAAAACGCCCAGACCTCCAAGGGCAGGTTTCCAAACTCATTGCCCTGGGGGTTTTCCAGACACATCTGTTCCTCACACCCAGTGTCCTTGGCTACCCTTGGCATGCCCCGGGCGTGCGGGAGAAGCAGGCTGCGGGGCAAACTTCACAAGTAGGCTCTTGAGTCAACAACAAGGGCGTGAGCTTCCACAAAGTTCTCGCAAGCCTCGGGGAAAGGGAGACCCGGGGAGAACTGCTGGTTTTCTTTCGACTAAAAATCCGACGCCCGCCTGGGAAGGCTGAGGCGCTTTGGATCAGTTTCCCAAACCCCCAACGTACCCGGAGCGCACCCCGACCAGGAAAAGCGCCCGCGCCGCCTCGCGCCCTCTGGCAGGTGATGCCAGCCCTGGTGCAGGAGGTGCAGGCGCCGGGCTACAACGCTCCAGGCTCGCCTCTCCTCCCGACCGAAGGGCCCGCCGGCGTCTCCCCTACCCAGCTCGGGACCCCTAAAGAAAAAGAGTTGCACCGACCGTGGAGCTCGGCGGGCGCGGACGGCTGCCCGGTCCGCGCGCGGCGCCTGGGCGAGAGGAAGCCGAGACGGCGAGGGTGGGTGGCGAGTTTCCCGGGCTCCGGCGCTGCAGCGGCCCCGGCTGCACCGCTGCCTCCGCTTCGCAAAACTTCCTGGGCACGGCTTCTCTGGGGAGGTCCTCCCCGAGCCGCCCGCCTCCGGCCACCCGGTGGGATGGAGCGTCTCCACCTCCCGTCCGCAATCGCCAGACCAAAGGGATGACTGTGCGCGCGCACGAGGACTCGCAAGAAAAGGAAAACTCCGGAGGAACACGCCTCCCGTCTGTCCTCCCCTTCTCCCAAGGCTCCCAGACCTTCTACTCCACTCTAGGGCGGCAAGAATGTCCAAACCTTCCAGCCCTCCAGGGATGCAGCCACTATAAAGCACTAGGCTGCCGCCCCCTCCCAGGCCCTGAAGGGTAGGAGTCTTTTTAACTATTTCCTTCCTGAAATGAAAGTGGTTGTGAGGGGACGGTGATCGAGGAGGAGGGTAGTTTAACAGACAAGACTCAGAACTGAGGAAGGCCTTGCAGAGAAAACTTTCCTTTCCCATTAAGTGCAGGCAGATTTGATCTGGAGGGAGCGACTGCAGAGTCAGGATCCGAGCATGGTTTCTGCTCTGCGTTCCCTGCCCCTTTGCTTGTCTTGTACGTTCCCCCCTTAAGCTTATAGCAAGTAAAAGAGCCAACATGGACAGCAGTTTACTGGATCAAGGACGTTTTGTTTCTATCTTGTCCCTTGAAGCCAGCACCCCAGGGCTACCTAGTACCGGCCCAGGGCAAAGCAGGAGCCCCTGGAGAGATTGTTGAAAGGTCCAGTATGTTGCTCTGAGAAATCCATGATTCCTCAAGAAATCCAAGCAGGGAGGATGCAGATGCTGCAGAAGGTGGGTTTCAACATGTCTATACCATAGAGAGTTTATCCTAAATGGGGTCGTGGGAGAGGAGATGAGGGACAAAGGCCATTGCCTTGACAGGTGAGAAAAAATCAAGGCCCCTTGAAAAGGAAACCCTTGTACACTGTCGGTGGGAATGTAAATTGGTGCAGCCACTGTGGAAAACAGTATGGAGGTTCCTCGGAAAATGAAAAAATAGAACTACCATATGATCCAGCAATCCCACTCCTGGGAATATATCTGAAGAAAACTGAAAACACTAATTCGAAAAGATACATGCACCCCAGTGTTCATAGCAGTGTTACTTACAGTCACCAAGATATGGAAGCAACCCAAGTGTCCATCAATAGATGAATGGATAAAGAAGATGTGGTGTATATATATATATATTATGGAATACTACTCAGCCATAAAAAAGAACAAAAATTTGCCATTTGCAACATGGATGGACTTGGAGGGTATTGTGCTTAGTGAAATAAGTCAGACAGAGAAAGACAAATACTGTAGGTAATCACTTATATGTAGAATCTAAAAAATAAAAAAAACTACTGAATATAACAAAAAGGAAACACACGGAAATAGAGAACAAACTAGTGCTTACCAGTGGGGAGAGGGAAGAGGGGAGGGACAAGATAGAGGTAGGGGATTAAGTATAAACTACTATGTATAAAATAAATAAGCTACAAGGATATATTATATAGCAGTATTTATATATTATATAGCAGTATTATATAGCAGGGAATGTAGCCAGTATTTTATAATAACTTTAAATGGAGTATAATCTTTAAAAATTGTGACTCACTATGTTGTACACCTCTAACTTATATAATATTGTAAATTAACTATACCTTGTTAAAATCACAATATGAGACAATATTTAATAACCTGAGTAAATGTTCAATATCAAGAAAAGAATAAAAATAAAACATTCTATGGAAAAATATAATCGAGGGCTCCTTAGAGAAGGCCTTGCCCGGGAGTCCTTCAATGCATTGCTGGTAGGAGGCACATTGTGCAAATGTGAGTTTGGAGTCACATTATATTACAGACTGTTCTGATTATCAGCTGCAGCTAAAGAAAATCACCCTAAAATGGTAGTGGTTTAAAACAACATACCTTAGTCATCAATCTGCAATTTGGGCGGGACTTGGCCGGAACAGCTCGTCATCTTTGCTGGGCCTGGAGACTCCACTTCCAAGAGTTTGCTTTCTTGGTAATGAGTGTTGGGTTTTCTCTCTGTGTGTCTCCCTACAGAGTGGTTTATGTTTCCTCACAGCATGGTGGCTGGGTTCCAAGAAGGAGTGTCCCAAGAGACAGGAAATGGTGGCTGCCAGTTCTTAAAGTCTGGGCCTAGAAACTGATACAGTGTCACTTCTGCGAATTCTATTAGTGAAGCAGTCACAGATCCTAGATTCAAGGTGAGGGAATACAGACCTCACCTGTCAATGCAAGGCGTGTCAGAAGATTTGAGGGGCATTTTGTAATGCATTCAAAGAGATCCACAGAATACCATTGTTGAAAGGGACCTTAATAGTCACCTAGTCCAATGGGCTGGGTATTACCCTGTGTGTTAATCTGTTCTATCTACAGCTCCCTCACTTTGAAGAGTCGGCCAGAATAATTAATAGCTTTTATAAGTGCCTTTGTTTGCATTTAAAAAAAGGTGCCCCTTTAGGCACAGGGCTTGGCAAGCTGACAATATTTTCAGAGAAGAAGAAGTCCTACACCAGGGTTCAAACCTTGGCATGTGAAACGTGTGCTGGTTTTTAGCCCCCATTCACCCTATGACCAGACACACTTGGACAGTACAACCTGCACAACTGAACATGGCAGTCTATCCAGTCTTTGGTAGAGCACATCTATCAGCCTCTACCTCCTGGGACAGCTCATCCCACTGTGGTGCAGGTCTAATTGTTCAAAGTCTTTTCTTCATACTCATTAGGATGGCTATGATCTAAAAGCAGAAAACAAGTGTTGGTAAGGATGTGGAGAAATTGGAACCCATGTGTGTCGCCGATGGGAATGTAAAATAGTGCGGCAGCTGTGGAAAACTGTTTGGAAGTTGCTCAAAAAATTAAACAGAAAATTACTGTGTGATCCAGCAATTCCATTTTTGAGTATATACCCAAAATAACTGAATGCAGGGACTTGAACAGATATTCATATACTTATATTCATAGCAGCGTTATTTACAATAGCCAAAAGACGGAAACAACCCAAATGTCCATCTATGGATGAATGGACAAATAAAGTGTGGTATATATATGTAACCTGAAATATTATTCAGCCTTATAAAGGAAAAAAATTCTGATACATGCTACAACATAGATGAAACTTGAAGACATTATGCTAAGTAAAGTAAGTCAGATCCAAAAGGAGAGCTATTGTATGAATCCACTTATATGAGGTAGTTAGAATAATAGTCAATATCTTAGAGACAGAAAGTAGAATGATGGTTACCAGGGACTTGAGAGGGAGGAACGAAGGTTTATTGTTTAATGGGTTTCAGAATTTCAGTTGGGGGTGTTGAAAAAGTTCTGGAGGTAGATGGTAAGGATGGTTGCACAACAATGTGAATGCACTTACTGTCACAACCATACACGGAAAAATGGTTAAAATGATAAGTTTATTTTAAGTATATTTCACCACAATAAAAGATATTCTCCCTGACATTAAGCTGAAATCTGTCTCCCCATAATATTACCTTTTGATTGGCCCTATAAGTTCATAAAAACAGTTTTCTGTCTCTTCTGAGAAAGATCTTTAGATACAAACAAATATGTTTATGTGCATCACCAGCACAGATCTGCCTTTGTAAGACATTGAGGTTGCCTCATTCTAGGTGAGAACAACATGAACTTTAGTTGTTGAAGATTTATTTTCTCATCTTCTCCACTTTACTTTCGGGAAAATGACTCCAGTGGATTTAAACCAGTGGTCATTCAAAGTAACTACCTCCAGTAACCCCTCTCCCTATAGCCAAGACTTTAAATACTTGCCTCACTATTGTATTCCCTGCTTTGTACTTTTAACGAACATATAATTCACATATTTGACTAAGTTTCTCAACTCAACTTCCAAAGGTTATTTCTTTTCCCTGAAAGGTGGGTTGGAAGCAATCTGCAGATCTTCTGGGTTTCAGGGAGACTTTCTCAGTCACACTTGACTTCTAGTTCATGCAGCTCATTAAGTGGAGCATTACCGTAATGGTATTTACAATGGTTTTTCTCAGCATCACATTATCATTATTGATTTCCTGAACAATAATTGCAGAAGATTAAGAAGTACTCAAGATACCACTTAAAAGCCAACTTTTCATGGGTCCTTGGGGGTAAATGTTCTTATGAATTTAAGTTTCTTGATTCAAATGTGCAGATCCATTTCACAATCGCTAATTCCTTAGCTCCTCATATCTGAACTGCAATAAAGGATCTGAATTGCACAGTATTTGCTAGGAATGTTGTGTTCACTTTAAGGCTCCCTGGGGCAATAAAACATGATGGGTTTGGGGAAGAACCACAGAGATAAAGAAAGACTGGACAGCTGGTTGTGAGAAGAAAGATGGAGAGATTGGGGAAGTGTACACCAAATCCTGAACCTGTCACTGCAGCACTGGGCAGTATCATGGCTGAGACTCACTATTGGCAGAGAACATCACTGACCTGGAGGAGAAAAAGCAAGCCTTGTGATTTGAAGGTCCATTTTTAATTAAAATTCACCATAGGCAGTTTGTTTCCAAAAGGAAGTATTCCAAAATGCTAGGTTGTAGAGGGGTTGCTGAAGATTCTAGAAGTTTTCTCACCGCAACAATGTTGCACCTGGTGGTCAAGACTGCAGGGTATCTCATCAAAATATACCGAAGGCATAATTATGTAGCCCAGTGTTTTGTAAACTGCTGGCGGCCTCATAGGAGGGCTGAAAAGTCAGTCAATCTTAGCATCACTAATGACTGGATGAGCAGATATTAGGTGTCCTCTGATTACATATTCCATCTGGCCCGAAATGTTTAACTTGAATCAAGACTTTAGCTATTCTTGTTTCCAGGAAAGATAGGAGATAAACACACAAGTTAAACAAATACCATGAAGAAGCAAATAGATAAATCCAGAAAGTATGACATTTTACTCTTCAGTGAATTAATCAATAAAAAAGGGATATTTTTCTAGATTATAAGAGATTTAAAGGAGCACAACAACCAGTTACACCATCCTGGATTGGATCCTGGCTTGGAGAAACCAATTATAAAGGACATTTTTTTTTGAGAACTGGGAAAATTTTGATTTGGACTAGGTATTAGATGTTATTAAGAAATTACTAATTTAATTAAATGTCATTATTTGGGGCATATAGAAGAATGGTCTTATCTTTTTGAGATTCTTTTAGGGGAGATATAATTTACTTTTAACTACCAAAGCAGAAACAAAAATGACAGGAGTTAAAAAAAAAAAAGAAGAAGAATAAAAATGTACCTGAAGTCTTGGCACATAACAGGAGCTCAGTAAATGATAGATCTTTTCACTTTCATTTCTTCCTTCCTTGTTTGTCTGTGAGGTGACTGGTAGAGCAGAATAAGCAGCATCACGTGACAACCTGGCTGACTTCAGGAAGGTGTCATAGCAGTAGGGCTAAGGCCAAGGAGACCAGTGGCATCCAAGGAGCTACAAGGTAAAAGATGGAAGGGGATCTGATGCCTTGCATTGGCCCAGAGGAGACCAACCATCTACAGCAGAGTTTAATGTCGATGCTGCAGCAGGGATCCTTAACAAGATGGAAGGGGCCTGGGACTTCCCTGGCAGTCCAGTGGTTAAGACTCTGTGCTGCCACTGTCGGGGGTGCGGGTTCGATCCCTGGCTGGGGAACTGAGATCCTGCACACTGCGTGGTGAGGCAAAAAAAAAAAAAAAAGGAAGGGACCTGAGAGTTCCAGAGTTTGTTAGTGAGGACAGAACAAAATGAGTACTATCATGAGGTCATTATGACTCTGACTCTTGAATGTTCCTTAGGCTGATGTGGGCTTGGGAACTGTGGGTTGCACTTGCAGTCAAAGACAAACAAACAGAAAGCCTGATCTTGAATGAAGGAGACAGTGAAAAGAGGTGCATTGGGCTGCTCCCCCCAGGCCTGCAAGCCCTGTACTTGCCCAGCCTTGAGACCGAAGACAGAGCCTGGAGTCAGTGACAGAGACATCAATAGTTTAATGATGGGAATCTTCCATGTCTGAGCAAAAGGGTCCTGGAGTGATACCCCACCGTGGACAGCAGACAGCAGGCAGGACATGGCAACAATCTTCACTCCTGGGAGGAATAGGGAGACTACTACTTATAGGGGGAGTCGACTCATCGGTTACCAGGTAAATCAGCAGAGGGACATGGCCCTCTTAGACCCTCAGGCTAAGTACCTTCATGGGCAGAGGTCTTCCTTTTGATAAACTTGTTAAAATTTTTAAAATATTTATTTATTTATTTGGCTGTGTCGGGTCTTAGTTGAGGCACATGGAATCTTCATTGCAGGATTGGGGATCCTTCCTTGCAGCGCAAGGGCTCCTTATTGCATGGCAAGGGCTTCTCTCTAGTTGTGGTGAGGGCTCTAGAATGCAGGCTCAGTAGTTGTGGCACACAGGCTTAGTTGCCCTGTGGCATGTGGGATCTTAGTTCCCCAACTAGGGATTGAACCTGCATCTCCTGCATTGGAAGGCAGAGTCTTAACCACTGGACCACCAGGGAAGTACCTTGGTAAACTATTGTAGGGGAGCCATTCTGACCTAAAGACTAGAACAGTCACTAGCTCAGGCTGGGGGCAAGTATGTAGGTATTTACTGATTAGGCTCTATGATTAAGAGGGAAGTTCAGTTATGTGAGTAGAGTGTAAATGAAACAGGGATGGATCGAGCAGGGGATGTACAGAGAGCAAGAGAACAGCCATCTTGAATGGCCTGGCCATACAAGGTGACAGCAGGTCTCATGTATAGTAACTTCAGATCAGAAGAGGAAAAGGCCATTAACTTATAATTTTTGTTTAGATATGTCAGGGTAACATGAAAGACCCTGACATTGGCAGAAAAGATTGGTAGGTGTCCTGTCTAGTGCACTCTTCTGTGTTATCTATGCCTTTCCTCATCTTTGAGCTATTTTATGACTCTGTTAATTGTAGAAAACTGACAGAAATGCAAGTGATTCTTGTCCATAGAAATGAAAATTAATTTTGACTGGTAGAGATGTAAGTGATTCTTGTCTTGTGGATGTTGATGTTGTCAGCTGGGCTGCCGCCATAAAATACCCACCAACTGGGTGGCTAAGACAACAGAAATTTATTTTGTCACAGTTCTGGAGACCTGGAAGTCTGAAATCAGGGGACCATTATGCTCAAGATGTGGTGAGAGCCCTCTTCCTGGCTTACAGATTACTGCCTTCTTGCTGTGCCCTCACATGGCAGAGGGAAGAAAAGTGAGATAGATAGATAGAGTACTCTGGTATCTCTTCTTTTTTTTAAAAAATAAATTTATTTATTTATTTTTGGCAGCGTTGGGTCTTTGTTGCTGTGTGAGGGCTTTCTCTAGTTGCAGAGAGTGGGGGCTACTCTTTGTTGTGATGCACGGACGTCTCATTGCAGTGGCTTCTCTTGTTGCAGAGCATGGGCTCTAGGCACATGGGCTTCAGTAGTTGTGGCACGCGGGCTCAGCCACTCTGCACCATGTGGGATCTTCCTGGACGAGGGCTTGAACCCATGTCCTCTGCATTGGCAGGTGGATTCCCTACCACTGCGCCACCAGGGAAACCCTGGTGTCTCTTCTTATGAGGGCACTAATTCCATCCTCAGGGCCCCACCCTCATGACCTCATCTAATCTGAATTACCTCCCAAAGCACCATCTGCAAATACCATTACATAGGAGGTTAAGGCTATAACATATGAATATGGGGGGGGGGGGGACACAGACATTCAGCCCATATCATTCCACCCCAAAATTCATGTTCTTCTCACATGCAAAATACATTCCTTCCATTCCAACAGCCCCCAAAGTCTTAACTCATTCCAGCATCAATTCTAAAGTCTAAGGTCCAAAGTTTCACTTAAACGTTATCTAAATCAGATATGGGTGAGACTTAAGGTATGATTTGCCCTGAGACAAAATTCCTCTCCTGCTGTGAATGTGCGAAAACAGACAAGTTATGTATTTCCAAAATACAATGGGGAGATAGGCATAGGATAGACAGTTTACTCATATGTAAGAGGAAGTTGTAAGATCATATTAACTATAGGCTTTTTTTTAATGCTTTATGATTCTATGATTATCTTATAATGATTTTAGGATCAAAATGGATATTTAGGATATAAAGTGGACTTTATATTTAGGAAATAAGATGTCTTTATTTATCATTGATCAGGATATGTGAAAGAAAAGCTTTGGAAGATTAATTTGGCAGAAGTGTTTCACATATCTGAATAGTAACTAGTGGCAAGAAGACAGGTTAGGTTGGTGTATTATTTTAGTATGAAGCATGTGGTAGAGAATAAAGTGGTGATGAACACTGCTTTGGTGGTTTGGGGATAATGTTTAAGGCACAAATCCTAGAGACATTTAAAATGAAGAAGACTGATGTAGCAGCTAGCTTATGCTGTATAACAAATCACCCCAAAATAACACGTTGGCTTAAAACAACAATTTTTTACTAGGTTATGATTTTGTAGGTCAGCAATTTGGGCTAGGCTCATCTGGGTGGGCTTTTGCTGGTCTTAGCCAGGCTCATTCATGCCATAGAGTGCCCTCACGTATCTGCAGTCACCCAGCTTCTATGGCCTTGCTAACATATTTGGCTCTTGGCTGGAGTAAGGGGTTAGTTATCAGTGTCATGTGTCTTTCATCATCCAGCATGTTATCCTGGCTCATTCGCCTGGTGGTATCAGTGTTTCAAGTGCAGCAAGAAAGGGCAAGCCCGAATGCTCATGTACTTTTCAAGTACTGGCATCATGTTTGCTATTATCCTGTTGACCAAAGCAAGTAACATGGTCAAGCCCAGAGTCAGTATTGGTGGAGACTAGCCAAGGGCATGAAAAGAGAGAGAGACAATTATTGCAATCATTTGTGCAAACAATCTAATGCAACCCAGAATTTTTTTTTCTTGCGGTGTTGGGGGGGTGTGAGGAACAGATTGGATCTATGGGTTGAAGTTAGAAGAGACTAAAAAATGACTCTAAAATTTCCTGGAGTGAGCTCAGAACTGTTCATCAATATTTATTTAGTAAAAACTGTGTATCAGGTTCTGTGCTAGGAACAGAGATTTGAAAAAGCAACAACAAATAAGATATGACCCTATCCTAAAGAAGCCTCGGGTCTAATGGGGAAAAGATAATCAACAGCTTAAAAACAACACAGTAAGTGTTAGGATAGACCTATTTGCTAGATAAGGGGCTGGGAAACATTTTCTGTAAAGGGATATCTAGTAAGTATTTTTGGTTCTGTGGACCCTACAGCCTCTATCACAACCAGTGAACTCTGCTGTGATCACACAAAAGGAGCCCTAGACAATATGTAAGCAAAGTGACCAGGTGAGAAAGATGGACAGTGAATCCGTTAGGGTGCCTAAAAAGGGAAGCCAGGTTTGGGGGGCCAGAGGCGTTTATGTGGGAAGAAGAAGAATTCAGTTTTTAAATAGCTTGAATCTAAGGGCATATGAGGGCTTCAGGCTTGAAATTAAAGCATGTAGAGATCAGTAACTGAAGCCAAGAGTTGGATGCATTTCATTTGGAGACAGAATGTGAAAAAGAAAAGGGCAAAGAAATGAGGATGAGCTTTGTACAAAGCATTCAGTTAGAAGCTTGTCAATCAGAGAGAATCACCCGAGAAAGAACCAGAGAAGAAGGGCAGTGTCTGTGACACAAAGAAAGAGGAGAGTTTTAGGAATGAATGAATGGTCAAGAGAGGTCAAAGGGAATGAAGAGTGGGAATGGGTCATGGAGATCGGCAATAAGGGGGATATTGTTCTAAGGCTGTCAAGCTGAGCCTTTAGGCAAACTTTTCTGCTTTACACACATTCAAAATACCTTAGTAATTAGAAACAGTGCAAAAAGACATGCAGAAACATTGCTAAGTAGTGAGTATAAATCTTTTTGCTAAGTTTACTTTCATAATAGGTGGAAGAAAAATCAACACCATCTGAAATTAGCATTGCTACATTAGCCTTTATTTCAAGACTTCTTGGTAACTTTTGGAAAAGGAAAATTATTTTCTTGGGAAATAATTTTTCTATTTTTATATGGAGGTGAACAATGACAAGGAAGCTTGCATGTCAGGTAAAGCCTTTTATTGATGCTAATTTCTAATTTACATTTTTTAAAGGTGAATATGTTTTCCATGGCTTTATCTGAAGGCTAAGTGTCCAGCCTACATGTCCATCAACAGATGAGTGGATAAAGAAGATGTGGTACATCTATACAGTGGAATATTAATCAGCCATAAAAAAGAATGAAATAATGCCATTTGCAGTAACATGGATGGACCTAGAGATTATCATACTCAGTGAAGTAAATCAGACAAAGACATATCACATGATATCACTTATATGTGGAATCTAAAAAAATGATACAAATGAGCTTATTTACAAAACAGAAACAGAGCCATGGACTAAGAAAACAAATTTATGGTTACCAAAAGGGAAAGGTGGGGGGGAGGCATAAATTAGGAGTTTGGGCTGAACATGTACACACTACTACATATGAAATAGATAATCAACAAGGACCTCCTGAATAGCACAGGGAACTCTGCTCAACATCCTGTGACAACCTAAATGGGAAAAGAATTTGAAAAAGAAGAGATATATGTATATGTACAACTGAATCACTTTGCTATACACCTGACACTAACACAACATGGTAAATCAATTATACTCCAATATAAAATTAAAAGTTAAAAAAAAAAAAGAAAGAAACAATAACTGAGAGAGGGAGAAGGCCAGCAGGCAGAGGCGGGAGAAGCAGCCAACGAAGGTGGAAAGACTGGGGCCCCAGCGGTGATGAGAAAGGGCCCTGGGAGAGCCACAGGAATGCCCTGATAGAAAGAAGACGCAAGGTCCGGACCTGCACGGGCTTCAGGGAGCCAGAGGGACGCGCGTGCGCGGTTGAGCAGGGAAGCGGCACTCCCTCGCCCCCTCCCCACGCACCGTCTCCTCGGGTTTCCCTCCATTTCTCGCATCTCCTTTCCATTGCCGGCTCCTCCCGCCGCCTTCTGTGAGGGCTCCAATGGAGGTTCTGCCACCACCCCTGCCTGCCCTCGTGCCAGACTGCAGATTTCATGGTTTCTGAAGTCTGCCACCCACCATCAGCCCAGAGGAACACGCCAGGTCAGGACCAGAGCTCAGGCGTGAATCCTTTCCCGAACTGCCTGCTCCAGATCTCCAAAGTGTGACCTCAAGTTCAGGGCCCGGGTGGGTAACAGGGCAGACAAGGGTAACCTGTCTGTAGGCTGTAAACCACAGCTGTAAGACAGGTCCTAGTCTTTGAGAACCTCTCTTATATGCCAAGGGCTGAAAGAAGGTTTCAACCCTCAGAAAGGGAAGTGGGAGAACTGCACACCCTGCCTTCCCCGACATGTGTTTGGTGCCTTGGTTGGATTTTGATTCTCAGTGTAAGGTGCAGCTGGGGCTTGTTCCCAGCCACCACACCCCACCAAGGTTAACAGTTTCAGTCTCTAGTTACGATTAGAAAGGCACCTGAGATAGGACTTTTTTGTTGAAATTGATGCCGAATCTGGCCTCTATACCCCGACACGGAAATAAATCTCTGAGACAGAGTTTTGGGTGAAGTAGAAAAGGATAGCTTTATTGCTTTGCCAGGCAAAGGGGGCCACACCAGGCTAGTGCCCTCAAAACTGTGTCCCTACCTGGAGGGGGTAGTGAGGAGTTTTATAGTAATGGTTCAAAAAGGAAGGTATGATCAGCTCACGGACATTTTTCTGATTGGTTGGTGGGGAGGTAAGTGGGAGTCCGCATCATCAACCTTCTGGTTCCAACTGGTCTGGGGGCTACGTGCCTGTGGGCAGCATACCTGTTACTTCTCTTACCTGGTAGGGGTTTCAGTATCTGCAAAACAGCTCAAAGATATTATGTGTATCCCTTGAGGGGGAACCAGGACCCTGCCCCAAGGCTGCACTATTGTTTCTTGACTGTTCCTCCCTTGTCTCCGGATCCCCTCCCTTCCCTGATTAGCAACTGTTTGAACCTGCACATTGGAATGCAGGGAAGGTCATGGAGGCTGAATGAAGCCTATTTCCTGTAATCAAGAAATGGGGGGGGGGGGAATTCTCTGGTGGTCCAGTGGTTAGGACTCAGTGCTTTCACTGGGGGGGCCTGGGTTCAATCCCTGGTCAGGGAACTAAGATCCCGCAAGCTGCACAGAGTAGGAAAAAAAAAGAAAGAAAGAAATGGGGGACACAGAATGACTTTTGTGCCCAGGAGCCCCACGGGGTCCTGCTTGGTTTCAAAATGAGGAAAAAGAAGCGGTTAGATGGGACAGTGAGTTGGGTTATGGAGTGTTAACGTCTGGATCAGATAGATGTGGGCGATTTACCAGTGAACAGAATATAGAATCCAGAAATTGCTGTGTACGTGTAAGTGTTTAGTATAATCATAGTAGCTCACATATGCTGAGTGCTTGTGTGTCAGCTACTGGAGCCATTTCTCAGGTTATCTTATTTAAGTTGCTGTAAGTTAGGCCCAATGACTCTCTTGGTTTTACAGCATTACCCACAGCCATTACTGGTAAGTGTTGAAGCCAGGCAGTCTGACTCCAGAAGTCTCAGTGGTATCAATAAATTATCTGTTACAAATCATTCATCAGTGGGAAAAAGGTTATCTGAGGAATGACTAAACACTGGGGACAGGCTTTACACCCATTTCATTTGTTAAATAAATACTGGATGAATCAATAGTTTAAATGTAAAGAATGAAACCATAAAAAATACTACAAGAAAAAAACCAACAATTGAGACTTCTGGCTTTTCATG
Organism: Stenella coeruleoalba; assembly: GCF_951394435.1. Lineage (NCBI taxonomy): Eukaryota > Metazoa > Chordata > Mammalia > Artiodactyla > Delphinidae > Stenella > Stenella coeruleoalba. Next base: position 123,837,307 of record NC_137149.1, read on the forward strand.
TATATTTATTGATGACATTTAAGTATCTTTAATGCAGAGTGTATTCTGTCACAAAGCTTTCCAATTTTTTTCATCTTAATTTGTCAATCAAGGCTTTAGGACTACTACTTACATGTCCAAAACTGGGTGATGGGTTTTGTGCTGTAAATAATTTAGAATTCAGATTTCAGAATTCTCTCAATGTGCCATTGCCAACAGCTCAGTCATCTCTCATGGATGAGGTCTCCTTCCCAGGTACTCTTGTTATCCCTCAACTGGAAGACTTAGAGGTGGCTTCGCCTAAAGGAGGGTGGATGGATTAGACAGCATCTCAAGGACATTTGTCTACAGCTTTCTGATTTGAATATTCCTGGGCGGACATCTGTATTTGTTTGCTAGGGCTGCAATAACAAAATACCACAGACTGGGTGGCTTCAGCAACAGAAATTTATTTCTCACAGTTCAGGAAGCTGCAAGTCTGAGATCAAGGTCTTGGTAGGTTTGGTTTCCTGAGGCATCTCTCTTTGGCTTGCAGATGGCAGCCTTCTTGCTGTGTCTTCACATGGTCTTTTCTTCTGTGAGTATGTGTATGTCTTAGTCTTATCTTCCTACAAGGACACTGGTCCTGTTGGATTAGGGCCCACCATATGATCTCATTTTGCGTTAATTACCTCTTTAAAGGCCCTATCTCCAAATACAGTTGTTGAGAGTCAAGAGTTCAACATATGAATTTTACAGGGGACAAAATTCAGCCCATAAATACATCTAATGCTTGCACTCTGTGTCTTGGAATGGCAGCATGATTTTGCAGCCATGGAACCCCTGCATTCCAGGCCTTGCTCCCACTTGCTGCTTCATGTACTGCCCTTTGGGTTTGAGTGATTTAAAGAAAAATGTTCACAGTTTGCTTTATGTGCTTCACAAATGTATATATTTCTGTGGAAGTATTTTAAAGTAAATTATAGACATCATAACCTTCACTTCTAAATATTTGATTATCTCAACTATAAGAACCTTTTCCTATTATTGGAAGAATTCATTTCCAATTTTATTAAATGTTTATTTCTTCTCAAACTTATGAATTCAATTTTGATATTTTCCTGATGCACTTATTTTTAGCTGTCCCCTTTTAGTCAAGTGTGCAGAGTATCCTCTAGGTTGGTGTTTCATCAACATTTTATCATTGGCAAAGTGTTCTGTGGTTAAGTAGCATTTGGAAATGCTGGTGTTAGGTGAGTCTCAAGGATGTGGTGATGTCATTAGTCACCATTTTAGTCATACTATGTTGCTGGTAGTCACTACAGGGAAAGTTTATTCATGCTATAGTTTTGTGATTTCTGTCCATGTGAGATTTAAAAAAAATTATGCCTTGAGGGTATTACATTTTAGACATTGCTTTTTTAAACGGCATTTTAAGCTCTTTTATATTGAGCCCTTGCCTACTTTATTCCTTGGAGATACTCTTTTGTTTTTCATTTCTGGGCTGTGGTAATATTTCCCCAGAACATTAAAAAAAATTTTTTTGATACCTGGTAGGAACTAACTGAAGAGTCATATAAACGACTCCACCCTATCCACTCTTCCTGTCTTTATTCAGAGCAAGCTGTATATCCTTAGACCCACATATATCCTTAGACCCACATATAGTTCGTGTGAGGGGATATCTCATTGTCCATCTATCAAATGGCTCTTTAATATGTTAACATACTGAATTCTGTGAATTAATTTTCTAATGATAAACCAGTCCTTATGTAAGCCATATTTAATTATGATGTTTTGTTCTTTTACTCTATACTAGAATTGATTCACTAATATTTTAGTAAGAATTTAAAAATTTACATTCACAAGTGAAATTGGTTTATGGTAAGAGCTGTAGTCTCAGATGCCTAGAGGAGCCAAATTTGTCTAAAAAAATTGAGTAGATGAGGCTGACAAAGAGAAGTGGAGACTGCGGTAATAGGAGAATGGATGTTGGGTCTCATAACGTCTATGCAGCATTAAAAAATGCTATCTAAACATATCATTGGCAAGAACAGGTATGGCCCATAGAACTCAGCTAGTAGCATTTAGTATTTGTGTATGTGTTTGTGCTAGCCTTACAGAATGAGTTAGGAGGCTTTTAAAAAAATGTATAGAAACAATTTAAATTAAATAGAGTTTATTGGTTTTATTGAGACAAATTCACCCATAAAATGGTCTGGACCCAGGACCCTTTCGGGGGCAAACATATTTATTTAATTTGTCCTAAAGTTGTTATCTAATTTGGGTTTACAACTTCTTCTGGAACTCTGTATATTTATGTTTTCTAGGAGCATAGTGTTTCATATAGAATTTTAAAATTTCTGTGTAAGCAGACATGCTTTCGTTTAGACGAAGTTAGCTGGGAGCAGCTGTGCAAGCTGAGACCCCAGGCTTGCCAGTGCAAGAAATGTTTGGGTGCAGAAGTTGCCCCCTTTTCTGGGTGTGTGTGTGTGTGTGTGTGTGTGTGTGTGTGTGTGTTGATTGTGGGTGTCTGGAGTTACCTCAGCCTTGGCTGTGCTTCTGTTTCTTGCCCTATGCTAATAGCCCTGCTCAGTTAGATCTTCTGGAAGCAAATATCCAGCCAGAAGATTTCCATAGACAGGGAGATTCAGGGACAGAGCTGGCTCAGGTATTTTATAGGTATTTCTTTAATTGCTTACCTTGATAATCTCCTCATCATCCACTCTGCCCCTCACATTTGTGGATTCAGAACTTACAGTTTCTCTGTGACGAGGCCTTAGAGATGAATGTCTCTTTCATGGTTGCCTTTCCCACACCTATTTTGTGTTTCAGTTTTCTCTGGTTTGGATTTCCATCAGTCTGATCTCATCTGCTTTTTATTTCCTCAAAGTTTCTGGTCTACTGATTATAGTTTTTCTTGTTTCCAGCGCTGTTAGGGATTTATTCTTTAAAAAAAAACTTTTTATATTTTCAAATGGGTTTTGGGAAGGAATGAAAAGTAAACATATGTGTTTCTTCTGTCACCTTGAACTGAAAGCTTTGTGAGCTCTGTATAATTGCTTATTACTTTATTAGGCTCTTATTCAGTCTCCATCCTAACAAACATACACTTTTTTTCTCTAACTGTTGGGAAGTTAATATTAGATAGGGTTTTTTATATGGTTTAACATTATGGTATGAAGTATTGACTAGAAATATTTCTTTAAATCACTTCTAAATCTTTAGACTCCTTATTATGTTTGAACCATGAACTTATTTGAGCATTACAAGTTTTGTGGTTTAAACATTTTTTTAAAAAGTTATAAATGCTATGGTCTTTGCAGTAGTCCATTCAGTAAGGCCAGTATGGAATTCAGTTACTAAATCAGCTGAGAAAGGATTGATATATAACCCACTGGAAACAGGGACTGTACAGTCGGATTCACTGTCTTCTGCTCAGATACACAAAGGGGACATAAGTGATGTCATGAAAGGCTGTGGAGTTGGTGTTTGAAGTCATATAATTGGGTTTTGCCTCTAGCATTCTGAATTTTGGGACCTCGAGCAAATCCCTTAAATTTCTGAACCTCAGTTTCCCCATCTGCAAAATGGTAATGATTGTATCTGCTCATCCTTATCTCGAAGGTTTTGAGAAAATGAAGGTGAAGCTCCTTTAAGAAACCAAGTTAAGTAAATGTGAGTCAGTTATTAAGTGTTCTTATACCTTACCAATGACTATCTTCAAAGATGTTTTTAAAATCATAAAATTCTTGACTTCCTTCGAGGTGAGGACAACTTGAATTCAAACATTTATTATTTTTTACTATGAAAATGAGACCTTTTGTCTGGGAAAACAAATGCAGAATAATAAGTTCTTTGTTTAATAAAGTGGAACCATTCATTAGATCTGATGAAAAATAGAGGTTTCATTTCTAATAGAGGTTTCATCAGTGTTTCAAAATTATGTTTCCCAAAAGGAACCAATTTGGAGATGTTTTCATAGAAACATCTGGATAGTGGGTTAGAAATGTTTAGAATGTGCCTTGTCTAAGTGTACTTAATTTACTTTGGCTGGCTAAGCCTTTTCTCTAGAATAGATATTTAGGACTCACCTTTTCTTGGTTAGTTTCTCCCAATAACCAGTGTCACCTGAAGAGACTCATTCTTTTAATCAGAATGCCCAGTCTGGCAGCCTGTGTGAGTCAGTCTTCAATTTGAGAATTCTGCCAGGCAGAGAATTGTTAAAGGAAAAAAAAATTGAAGTCAGGCCATGAAAACTCAGGATTCATTTGTACCCAGCTAATTCACCAGGGAAAATAACCTTGGGGTATATTTATTGTAGAAGAAAATTAAGCATTCTAATGGATCAGGATCAAGCCTTTGGAAAAAGAGAGGGGGGTTCATTAACAAAAAGTCCCTCTCTCCTATCCAACCTTCCTGTGACCTGAAGTTATGGAAACAAAATGCTCCAAAGAACAAATACTGTTGAAAGTTTGTTTGTGGTGGTTGAAGGGGAATGGCATGCCACAGAAATGGAACTGAATAACAGATGCCTTATGGAAAGTCCAAGACTGTCCTCTTCGTGTAAGACAATCTTTTCTAACATACGTATTTAAGACTATAATTGCCACTTTAAGTATCACTTTACTGGCCTTGCGCAAGTTTTATATGTAGTATTTTTGTCAACATTCAGTTCTAAGTATTCTGTAATTTCCAGTATACTTTGTATTTCTTCAATTAATTATTTAGAAGTATGGTTTTTAGTTTCTCGTTGTATTTTTTACAGGCTTTTTGTTATTAACTTTTAACTTCGTTGCATTGCTGTCAAAGAATACTATCTCTGTAATATCAATTCTTTTGTACTAGATGAAGCTTCCTTTGTAGTATAGGCATGGTTAATTAAGATTTCCATGAGATCCTGGAAACATTTAAGGCCTCCAGACATCTTCTCTACTTAGGTCCTTTCTTTCTGTCTATTCTATGAGATTCTTGACCAGTGGTTCTTAAACTTTAGTGTACATCTGCACCACGTGGATGACTCGTTAAAACACATATTGCTGGGCCCCAATGCAGAGTTTTGGGTTCAGTAGGTCATGTGTGGTTGAGAACTTTGCATTTTTAAGTTTCCAGGTGAGGCTGAAGCTGCTGGTCTTGGGACCACACTCACAGAACTCTTGGTACGGACCATAATGCCTCCTCTATTTCTCATTGCTTTGTTGTCCACTACCCCTGATGTTCAGCTGACAACTCAGTTTTGATCTTTGCTAGACTAACAACTCCACATGTTTGCTGGGACTGTTTCACCCAAGAAACTGAGCTCTGTTCTACAGCCTGACTCCAACTTCTGATTGTTCCGTCCCCTTTTTCCAGACCTTGAGCTGTAGTTCTGCTGATCAATCTCATCATGGGTTAGTAATTTCCAACCCTCATGTCACAATAGAAAGACCTTTCCAAAGATATATGTTCAGATTCTCTCCTGGAATTCTGGGGTATGGACTGGACATGTATGAATACTAAATGCTTCATAGTTCATTCTAATGTGTAGCAAGGGTCAAGATTCCACTGACCATATGGTTTGGCAGTAAAGGCTTGCATTTTGGGCTTTGTTGCCTGCTGTGCCATTACTTTACTTATCGGAGAACATATTCATAGGTGATGTCTCAAGTGTCTCCAAGTGGAAGCCTTAGCCCATTAGAGGAGATGTTGAAGTCAGGAGACGGACTGAGTCTGGATACAGATGTGGAATTAAGGAATTATGAACATACAAATTAACATTGAAGCTATGAGAATGGATGAGCTGTCTGTAGGGTAAAGGATGGGAAAGAAGAAAAGAGGGTCAAAGACTAAGCCTTGGGAAATAGAAACATGGAGTGTCAGGGACAGAAGTAATACAACGAAGAAACCATTTGTGTAGGAGAACCAGTGACTTCAGGGAAATGGTCAATTTAATTCATCATTGTCTTTGTAAAATCAACTCTACAATTTGTCAATATGACACCATATTCCTACTTGTCTAGGTTGAGTTCAGAGTCATCTTTTGTTCTTCATTTTTTTTCTGACCCCTCAGGTTCATTCAGTGAGATCTGACACTTCTTTTTGTAATGTTTCTCATTCATTTCTTCCTTCTCATTACTGCTTGTCCAAGTCTTTATACCTGCAAACCTGACTTATAATGAAGGTGTGCTAACTGATCCTTCAGCTGTTTGAATCCATCTTGAACATAATAGTCAGTCATCTTTCTAAAATGTCATTTTGATTTTTCTGTTTCTTGCTTAAAAGTCTCAGAGGTTTTGTTGTTGTTACCAATAGCTAATCTTTCCATTCTTATATTTCTCCACTTCTGGCAAACTGTGACTTTTCTCACCTTTTTGCTTTTGCTCATCCCTTTCCCCACCAGTCTCCCCTCCATTTAGTGAAATTTTATCAGTCCTTCAAGACCCAGATGAAACCTAACTTTCTTTGGTTTTGTACTTTGAAGCCAGAATGTGTGGATTCAAATCTCAGCTTTGGTATAGTACTTACTAATTTTGTGATCTTGGACAAGTCAGTTAACTTTTCTGAGCTTCAATTTCCTCAGCTGTAAATAAGGATAATATCACCTGTCTCACAAGTTGTTGTAAATATTAAATGAGTTAATACATATAAAGTACTTAAACTAGCCAGTGCACATGATAAACACTTTTCACATGTTAGATATCTATATGGTGGTGATGGCGAGGTTGATGATGACGATGATGACACGATGAAAAACAAGTCTTTGAGCATTTTACATCACCCCTCTTAACTCAGCATTTATTGACTAAATTACTCATTGGCAGAATGATGTTTTTTCTTGTGTTGGTAATTATCTTTTAAATTATTTAAGTATTATCTCCTCTTTTAGATGCTAAACTCCTTCAAGAAAATGGGAGAATCTTCCTGACACTACTCTGTAAAGATTTAGAAGGGTCTAAAAACATCTTATAGCTAGTGTTTGAGGACTGAAAGGAGATTGATAATGGTCACCAAGTGAAAAGTCAAGAAATCTGGTTAAAAAGTAGAACCAAGTACCTCTGCCATTTTCCTAAGTAGATCTTGGGGCATATGCTGATGTCAAAAATAAACATAAACCAAAACCCCGTTCCAGGTATTTTTTAGTGACTTTTTAATTTGAACTTTGAAGCAATGAAAGAAAGAACTGAAACATATTCTTATATTCCCTGCAAGTATTCAACAATAGGCCTCATTGGCTGGAACATATAATTTTTTTTTCACAAAAGAAGGTTTGTGTATTTTTTCATTTGAGAAATACACTTCCTGGCTGCAATTTAAAAATAACAACCAAGGGTATAAGGCATTGAAAAGGATCTATGTTATTATAGCTGCTAGGATTTGGCTAGAATAAGGGAAAATGTATCAAGAAGCACTGGTTGCCAGGAACTAATGATTCTGGTATTAATTGTCATGTCTGGGCTAAATTGTTTTCAGAGACGGTGGTTACAGTAACAAAGAGGTAATACTTATTTACTCCGAAGAGTAACATGCTCAGTCTTGACAGTCTTATAATGAATAAAATGTTCAAGAGATTCTTTAGGTTTATATTTAAATAGAATCTGAAACACTATTCATTAAAGTTAGGAGAAAGTCTTCAAGTGACTAGGCCAAAAGCAAGTAAAAAATTCAGGTAATACATTTTGGAAATTTAGGTCAGCCAGGGTTGTGCTTTTCCCCTGTTTATCGTTATAAGTAATCACCCAGCCTTGCCTGACATGAGTTTTCTTTTCTAAAATGACTATAATAGATTTTTTTTTTTTTCCAAAGAAGAGGTCTATTGCAAACACGCAGTGTGATCTTGAGTTAGAACCACTTTGGGCCTCAGTTTAACTATCTATAAAATTGGAGTTGAATTCAATAATTTCTGAGGGGCATGGCTACTCCATTATACTACGTCCAATAGTATATAACAGCAGGGGCTTTCTTTGCTGTTTTATTTGGCTATCTATATTTCTTTTCGAGCTCCCTAAGTAGAGATTCCTTTCTTTCTTTGCTTCCTTCCTCCTGTCCCCATGTCTTTTAGTTTCTTTCTCTCCCTTTCTTTGTTTCTTTCTTTTCCTTTCCTTCCCTCCCTCCTTTCCTTCCTTCCTTCCTTCCTTCCCCTTTTTCTTCCTTCCTCTCTCTCTTTCTTCTCCATCCCTCCTCTCTCCCCCCACCCTTCCTTCCTTTTTTCCTTCTCTCTTTCTCTGTCCTCCCTGACCCCCAGTCCCTGTAAATGCCTCAGTAGTCTTTTTTTTTTTTAATATTTATTTATTTGGCTGCACTAGGTCTTAGTCGCGGCATGCGGGATCTAGTTCCCTGACCAGGGATCGAACCCAGGCCCCTTGAATTGGGAGCACGGAGTCTTAACCACTGGACCACCAGTGAAGTCCCTGCCTCAGTAGTCTTTGTGAAAGGCACTGTGCTAGGTATTTGTTTGTATTATGCCACTTACCTCTCCTCATAACTCTGTTATCCTTATTTTATGAATGAGGAACGTGAAGCTTGGAGAAGTTTTGTAACTTGTCCCATATCACAGAACAGTGAGTGGTAAAAGGGGATTCACATCCAAGTGCGTCCAACTCCAAATCCAGGCTCTTCCTATCTGCTTTTCTATGCTGCTGCTCTGCACGTTGTCTTTCTCTCTTCTTTCCTTATTTCTATACCTAATCACCTATCCTGTCTATCCCTTTTGTTTCCACTTTAGCTGTGTTAGCAATAGTCACAGGCTTTAAATCCTCATGTGGATGTAATTATTCCTGTTCTTACACAACATACACTTGATCTATTATATATTCTAGAATTATGCCCCTAAACCCTAAGTAACCCCTTGGATCTCCAGAATATCTGTAGTCTTTGTAAGTTTTTCTTCCTATTGGTTCTTGAGTTCTGCTTTTAAAGCAGGATTTTCAGCAACTTTCGTTTCTAAAATTTACCTTTTCCTTGAAAATCTACCTGCATATGTTTCTTGTGTCCCTCATAGCTGACATCCTTTCCCTTGATATCTGCACTCCCTTGTTTTGTCTCTTGCTATAAGCCTTTATTTTTCACTTCTTAATCTTTTCTATAATGCTTTTCCATGTGCCAGTGTTAGGCTCTGATGGAGACACTTTTCTCCATCATTCCAAGGAAGAAGAATAAAACCATTCCTCTACTTCTGACATTAAAATGGAAACAAACCCACTGTACTCCAAAAAGCTTTGGACTATAGTAAAATATCTAAGCTATTTTAAAATCCCATTGGAACTATTATTCTCTGGAGAATGCTCACTTATTTATGAAGGTAGAGATGGTTCCTTGTATCCCTTAGTAGATTTGAAGATGAAAACCAGTTCTACCAGGTGTCACCATGGACTGGCATCTGGCTTTGATTAAAATGGTAAAGTTTGCTTATAAAAAACTAAGAGAAGGAAAGACTTTAACATATTGTCCACGTTCTTATACATTTTTCTACAATAATTCAATTGTAGCATCAGTCACAGACATATTAACCTCTCATAAGTAAGAGATGAATTATACATTTATACCAAGATAAAAAAACAACACTCTCTCAGAAATACAAATGCAGGCTCCTTCCATGAGACCTCAACTGTTATCAATTATTGTTTAATCTAGTGATGAATGCTTTTGGAAAATTTATTACCAGAAACAAAGGTTTTCTCCCTTGAAGGCTTTGTATGCTTTCTTTCATTGCCATTGTATAAATCACTGTGTTTTCCTTTTGGTCTTGACTGCCAAGAGGCTTGGGGCCAGGCATGGAGTTCAATCACAGTAACTGTATTATCCTTTGTGGTTAGGATATTTGTTTCTTTCTCCTTTTCTGGTTTTAATTTCTATTCCAACAGTGTTTATGCCCGACTTTACCAAAAAGCTATATCAAATCCCCACACCCTCTTTTGACTAGGCAAGAAGTAATAATACATAAATAATAATGGATTTACTTCTTCAGATAAAGTACAGTCCATTTGGATTTTTCTTTCGGAGTCAAAACTGTGCTTCTAGGTTCTACTTGTCTGACAGTCATTTAGAACTTGATTTAACTTTGCAGTATAACACACATGTGCACACACTATACAGCAACCCTGTAACCAAGTCTTAAGTTTCTTCTTCTTGATCAGGAAAGGAGGAAGGGGTTTTTCTGTTTAGCTCTTTGAATTAGCCATGGCCTCCAGCTTTTCAAAGACCCCTCTTCTGAGTTGAAGGGTGACACTCTTTTCTGCTTCACTTCCTAGTGGCTGACATCTGGGGGTGGTGGGTATGCGAGTGGGTGAGGGCAAGTTCCCTCTTTCAATCTTTCCCTTTAGCTATCTTTTTGGACCAGCCAGGAGAAAATTCCCCTATCAGCGTAGTCATTTATTCTTCCCCAAATTTGTTTCTTTAGCTAAATTATTATTCTGTTTAGCCTAGTGAACCCAAAGTTCACAACCTGCTTACAATCTCTGAGTCTTTGCCAGTATTCTTAAAGTATATATATATACTTTTGTATTTTATTACACATAATATACAAAATGCATATAATATAGGTGTAATGATATATATTATACACACACTTATACATATTCACACATACATATTCCAAACAATATTAGAATTATCTAAACTTAAAAAGTGTTCCCAGTCCTACCATCTCAGTAGATTATACTATATTTCAATATTTCTATTTAAAAAGCCAAACTTTTTGCATACTTTAAACCTACTGAAGCAAAATGGAATTATATTTAAATAAATTTATGAAATAGTACTCTTACAATCTATGTTAAAGAGTAAAATCTTTTTTTGATGAGCAGATGTTCATATTTATAGAAACTTGCTTTTTTTCTGTCTCAGTTTTCACCTCTTTCCATCATCTTGGTTAGCGTTTTTTCTCTCTTGTTATCAGCTGTATCATTTACATTTGTTCCATTTTGGCTTAATGTATATGTTAATGTTGGCTTCATACCAAATGCCAAAGTCAAAAAGTTTTGATAAATAACCTTGCCTTGCATTGTGGAACACCTTTCCTATCCAGCCTATCACTAGCAGATAACCATGGTATTGGGCTAATTCCCATGAAATGACACAACATTGAATTTGGCATCCTTGTCAGCAGCTCTTGTCCACGAGAAGTGTCTGCTGCCTGTGGTTGACTGTCGTGGACTTTAGTCAAGGAGATACTTGCACTCTCAAGATCGAATGTCTCAAGATTGCATATTTTGAGAGGTCAAGGGACCCTGACCTTTTCTTTCTTCTTGAGAAGTGGACAGTCCCTTTTCCTCCCTCTCTGGAGCAATGACTCCTGGATGGGTCCCAGGAGCTCTCTCATTCCAGCCCCACCAGCTGGAATAGAGTCCTTTACTTTAACTTGACTTGGATAATTTTGATGACTGATTCTCTTTTTTTTTTTGCTGTACGCGGGCCTCTCACTGCTGTGGCCTCTCCCGTTGCGGAGCACAGGCTCCGGCTCTGGACGCGCAGGCTCAGCGGCCATGGCTCACGGGCCCAGCCGCTCCGCGGCATATTGGATCTTCCTGGACCGGGGCACGAACCTCCGTCCCGTGCATCGGCAGGCGGACTCTCAACCACTGCGCCACCAGGGAAGCCCGACTGATTCTCTTTAAAGGGTTTATCTTAACTTAAAAGAACAAAGTTTCTGCTTCTAGAGGAAAAGATCCAACAGACTATCTGAACTTCCCTGATAGAATAAACCCAAATCTCGGGGCTCACCCTCTTCCCTCCTGCCCCCTTCTTGCCTTGCCTGAGCCTTTCCTGCTTCCACAGCTGAGCTGCTTGCTCTTCTCCTCTCTGAAACCCCCAAACGTTCAGTGGTAGTCAAGGCTTGGAAATCTTACTTCTACAAAAGTGGGAGTGTAGACAGCACCTCCAATTCTAAAACAGGGATAAAGGAGACCTGACTTACAGTCCCTGCTCTGCCATAAACTACTTATGGAACCTCAGGAAAATTACTGAATCTCTGAGATTCTCTTTCTTCATCTATAAAATGAGTAAAAACTACCCTCACAAGGTACATAAGAATGGAATGTGGAAGTGTGTGCAGAAGAGCTTTAAACTCAATTTATTCTTTTATTATAGTCTGTGATGGGGGAGGTGGGGAGTCATAGTTGACCGCTGCACTTGGCTGGGGAAGATTCAGTGGCAGAGTTAGGAGATTCTTCTTGCAAGAATGAGGAATTTGAGGCAATTCTGGGAGAGTGAGTACACCTTGGTTCTTGCTAAATTATCCCCTTCACTGGACCCCCTGTCCTTTTCTACTTCTCTATGTCATTTTTCTAAGGACATTTTCTCCCTGGTCTTTAGGGTCCCATGGGCTAATGACATTGTGCTATGCTACGGAATCCCTGAGCCTTCAGAAAAGTTGTTTTAGCAACTTAACCTGGGCTTGTGAAACTGTCCTTCTTTGGAGCTATTGCCTTTTCCATCCCATGACATCTTAAACATTTATTTGGGCGTGGGGCATTAGGTGTTGGACAAAAATGACACACAGTAAATTTTTTGAGTCAGAGCTCACAAATAATGAGAAAGATACAAGGAACCCCAATCTGAAATGTGATAAAGGCTCTAATTTGGGTAAAGACAGTGCATTCTGAGAGTACAGAGGAGGAGAGATTAAAGTCTCAGTGATTAGAGACGTGATAGGGAAATGATCTAGAAGGCTTATGGAAGATATGGGATTTGAGTGGTAAGTACGTAGCAGACAGGACTTTTGATGGGTCTAAAAATGGGAATGGGTTGGATTAATTCAAAGGGAAGGATGAATTTGAGAGGGTAGGTGAAGGTAGCAGGAGATAAGTCTAGAATTTAGAAAGGTGGATAGAGGGCCAAGTTGTAGCATGGGCATATTCTATTTTTTTTTTCACCCCATATGAATGAATTTACTACTAGTTTCATTTCAGTGAATTTACATTGACTATTGGAAACTAAGTCCCTTTAATCATATACAATTCTTATACTTCCTATGAAACCCAATTATGGTGGCATTTGGTCCATGGAATCTTTCAAAGTCTGCATGGAGTGGAAACAAACCGACGCTTTTATGATTTAAGATAATTGTGCTTTTGCTAATCTTTTCTCATTAGCAACTGAGGGTAACTGGTAATCATAGATTTTAGTGGTGTCTTGTGGAATAAGCAGATGCAAGGAATATGGCTTGTAATATTCCAAGTGAGGCTGTGTCTCTGACCAAAATGCTTAGAAAAAAAAATGCCCCAAGGATTATGCCAAAGCATGGCAAAAAAATTGCACTTGGATTGCAAGTTGGATATTAGAACCTGTGATTCACAAAGTTTATGGTTAGACTTTGAAATAAGTGGTAAAGGAAATCAGTCCAGAAACCTGCTCCCTCAATATTTAATATCATGAGGAGGAAGGATTTCTATAGATTTATAACTTAATTTCCTCTTCTCAGATAATACCACTGCAGTCTATATATTCATCAGTTCTGAATAAAAAATTAGGAATAAAGGCAGAAGGAACTTTGTAGTGGGAGTATAAACTTATATCTTTCATAGACCATGAATTCCATGGTCTGAAAGAATTATTTTTTTTTCTAGAAGATGAGCAAATTCCCTTCTCTTCCATATACCAAAGCCAGGGACAAATTCAAGTTTAGCAGGCTGGAAAGGCTCTTTTAATGAAAATCCTTTTTTCCTTTCATCAGTGCTTGTTCTTTGAGATGCTCAGAGTAGTTGACAAACATTTATTTTCCAGATTTCCCAAGTGATCATATAATCAGCAAAATGTAATTTCAATTTTCAGTGTCTTGGGTGGGCTTTGGCAAGGGAGAGTTTGGGGAGAAGAGAAAGGCCAACACTTTCCATTCTCCCCTTGTCCTAGAGCAGTCTCAGTGCTGACATCAGGTGTCCCCACCTGAAAACTCATGGCGACTTTGCGATTGTCCACAAACTGAACTGGACAGGTGACAGGTGGCCCCCAGAGCTGAGTCTGCCTTGATTACAGCATCACTATCATTACAGTTTCCACTGGTGTTGCTGTTGAGTTGGAGAAAAGAAGCAAGAAAGGGAGCTGGTAGGGAAGCCTCAAATGCTAGGCACCCAGAGCTAAAGATTTTATATAACCTCTGTGCCCCTGTACTGGTTAATTTTCTGAGTCAACTTGGCTAGGCTATGGTGCCCAGTTGTTTGGTCAAACATGAGTCTAGATATTTCTGTTAAGGTAGTTTTTACATAGGACATTTAAATCAATAGCTTTTGAGTCAAGTTGATTTCTCCATAATGTGGGTGGGCCACATCAAATCAGTTGAAGGTCTTAAGAGTAGAGCCTGAGGCTTGCCACAGAGGAGGGAATTCTACCTTCAGACTGCCTGCAGACTCAAAACTACAATATCAACTCTCCCTGGGGTTCTAGCCTGCTGGCCTACCTTGTGGATTCAGACATGCAAGTCCACACCATCACATGCACCAACTCCTCAAAAGAAATCCCCTCTCTCTAATAATAAATCAATTATTAATTAATACATATTAGAATATAAAATTTAAATTTCATATATATAGTTCTAGCTCCCTATATATCTATCTATCTCCTATTTGTTCTGTTTCTCTGGAGAACCCTGACTAATACAGTCTTTTTTTTTTTTTTTTGGTGGTTGTTACTTGTATTAAATAGTCAAGAGTTGAGTATTTCAGAGAGAGCTGAACATAATGTGGTGCTCCACATACCTAGACTTTTTTTCTCACTGGTATTAGTTTCCTCATCAGGTCATGAGATAGACTGATAAAAGTTAAGGGTAATGAGAACGGCTTTGGAATGAAGCATGCAGAGTATGGGGCCTATTCTGTTAAGCTTCAGCTGCTCTCTGTTACCCATCTTTCCCTTTTAGCCCATGAATGTCACGTTCCATTTGAGGTTGAGCTGTACTGCTCTTTGCTGGGAAGAAAGAATGTAAGCTGCTTTTATTAATGGGTATCATGTTGTCCTGACCTATCCTTCCTTTTTTTCTTTTTTTTCTGAGCAAAGGTGGCTGGAATTTTAGATAGTTCAAGATTTCACTTTTTGAGTTGTTTTAAAGTGGAGTAAACTTTATAGTTTATTCTTTAAATTTTTGTTTGGTAACTGAACCATCTCACTGTTCGAGATTTCTATGGTAATGGAAATATACTTCCATGCTCTCTGATATGGTAGCCACTAGCCATATGTGGCTGTTGAGTACTTAAAATGTGGCTAATGTGGCTGAGGAAATTAAATTTAAATTTTATTTCATTTAAAGTCATTTAAATTTAAAATGAAATAGCCACACAAGGCTAGAAGTTACCATATTGCACAGCACAAATCCAACTGAGTCTTCATACATCAATTTCCAGTATTTTTTTTTTTTTTTTTTTTTTTGCGGTACGCGGGCCTCTCACTGTTGTGGCCTCTCCCGTTGCGGAGCACAGGCTCCGGACGCGCAGGCTCAGCGGCCATGGCTCACGGGCTTAGCCGCTCCGCTGCATGTGGGATCTTCCCAGACCAGGGCACGAACCCGTGTCCCCTGCATCGGCAGGCGGACTCTCAACCACTGCACCACCAGGGAAGCCCTCCAGCATTTTTTTTTTAAAGAAAGAATTAGAAAATTTTATTTGAGCCAAATTTGAGGATTATAACCGGGGAAGAGCATCTTGGAAAGTTGTGAGATCCAGTTTTTTTTTAATTAATTTTTTAAAAGTGGAGTATAGTTGATTTACAATGTTGTGTTAGTTTCTGCTGTACAGCAAGGTGAGTCAGTTATACATACAAGACTCAGTTTGTTTTTACTCAAGTGTATTAGTTAGGGTTCTCCAGAGAAACAGAACCAGTAGGAGATAGAGAGATAGAGATAGATACAGGTAAGAGGAGATTATTATAGGAATTGGCTCATGTGGTTATGCAGGCTGAGAAGTCTCATAATCTGCTGTCTGCAAGCTGGAGAACCAGGAAAGCCAGTGCTGTAATCTGAGTCCAAAAACCTGGGAATTGAGAGGCTGATGTCCAAGGGCAGGTGAATATGGATGTCCCAGCATAAGCAGAGAGAGCAAATTTGTCCTTCCTCCACCTTTTTGTCCTATCCAAGCCCTCAACAGATTGGATGATGCCCACCTGCCAGGGGTGAGGGGTGATCTTCACTCGGTCTTACTGCTTCAAATGATAATCCCTTCTGGAAAAATTCCCACAGACACACCCCAAAGTAATGTTTTTCTAGCTTTCTGGACATCCCTTTGTCCAGTCAAGTTGACACATAAAATTAACCATCATACCAACTAAAATCAAGTCTCCTTCTACATATCAAATTATTGACAAAAATATAATAAATAGCCTTACTCCTGTAATTGAGGTCCTCGGACCAGCAGTGTCAGCACCATCTATCAGTTTCTGTTAAGTGTAGAATCTTAAGCCCCACCCTAGACCTTCTGAATCAGAATCTGCATTTTAACAAGACCCTCAGTTTATGAGCTCATTAAAGTTTGAGAATTACTGATTTAAACCAACTATATAGTCTTAGTTCACAGATGGAGGTGGGGGGAAAGTGGTGAAGATTTTACCCAGATCATTTGTGTGACTTCTTCTGAAGACCCTCTCTACGTGCCTCCCAAACTCGATTTTGGAGTTCAGGCACCTCCAACCCTGGTTCTGGCATGACCTTTTAAGGGGAAGTATTAGAATCTCTCTACACATGTTTTTGATTTTTCAAGATGCTACATCTGCTCACAAACATCTTTTTTTCTTGCTGTCTTGGAGTAGGGGGTGGGTAGCATGTTTGAATCTTAGGACTTTCCTGAAGTGAAAAATCATTGCTTCTGAATCAGTACCTACTTGTGCTATGTGATATCTTATGCAATGTATCAACAGTTCATTGATAAAAGAACTCTCCAAAGTACAAATCAACCTCTGCATTGGATTTCTGTTTACTATCAAATCAATTATATCTTATTAATAGCATTACATACAATACATGTTGAATGCTCTATGTTTGTACTGTTCTATCATTATTTTGGGGAGTGAAAATTGTAGCATATAATTGAGGCTGGAGGTGGTGAATTTAACATTTACTTGATTTTAAATTAAATCTTTATCCCCTGTAGGCACTGGTAACCACAACCAGTGTGATAGAAAGGTCAGATAACTGCTGTTATGAGTCCCGCAAGGTCTTTTGGTCCACAAGCCATGTTAATATATTAGTTAGGTTCTAAAAACTATTCTGAACTACTAAACTTTTCTGACCTATGCTGGGTGTCATGTAAAGCAACTTATACCAAAGCTGTCCTGTCTTTTTAGGACATAATGAGATACTAGGTAGTGAATCACGCTTACTTCGAGTTTTACTGGCACAACTCTAAAACGCCACTGTCACTTTATAAAAGAACGAACGCCCAAGCGCAGAGAAGGATGTTGTGCTGTGATTTTGTCTTGGCCTCAATCTTGGTACCTTTTTGTGTCCCTACCTGTGTTCACTTTTCTTTCTCACCTATTTCTAATTCATATTATTTTGCTACACTTTATGCATCTTTGTAAGCTATTTTTTGGTCACAGAGTGGGGCTAAAAATTAACAAATGATAGTTTGGATTACAAATCAAGATTTAGTTAATCTGGGTCAAAATTAGGAATTGCTATCAGGCCCATGGCTTCATCCACTCCATTAGGTTAAGCACACTCTGTATGCAAATATTAGTACAGGGCTTCCCTGGTGGGGCAGCGGTTGACAGTCCACCTGCCGATGCAGGGGACACGGGTTCGTGCCCCGCTCCGGGAAGATCCCACATGCCGTGGAGCGGCTGGGCCCGTGAGCCATGGCCGCTGCGTCTGCACATCCAGAGTGCTCCGCAACGGGAGAGGCCACAACAGTGAGAGGCCTGCGTACCGCAAAAAAGAAAAAAAAAAAATTAGTACAATGCTTTCCTTCCATAATCTTAATAGGGGGCAGATGGGGAGAAGACTGAAAGCCTAGGTTAAAATTTAGCCCGAGGTTTGCAGTCTGACATTTTGAATCCTGGGTTGTTCATGTATTTTTACAGACGAGATAACAACACTGACTCAGAGGTAGCTGTCTCTCAGAAAGGATGAGGTCTCCTATTCTCCTCCTAGGAGGTGGCTTGGCAGGTTAGAAGCACCCACAATGTATGATTCTGATTACTGTAGCCACATTCAAGGTGAAATGTTATGATTTGGCCCCAGATTTTTTTTTTTAACATCTTTATTGGAGTATAATTGCTTCACAATGGTGTGCTAGTTTCTGCTTTCAGATGTTTCATATAAACATGTGTCAGTGGCAGGTGCTGTGGGTGATATTCTTTAATAGGTCCAATTCCAAAATGACTTAACACATGGAAGGAGCTTAAAAAGACTCTCCTGTGCTCTGACTGGGGGTCCAGTATATATCTGACTCCCCTGAAGTACCTGTAGGTTTCCTTGTGAGTTCCTTTCCTTGAGAATTTCAGTGATATAGGTTCTTTAACTGTAGTGTGGTTCTACTCATACCCACAAAACTTCTCCCAGCACTTGCACCTGTGGTGGCCTTCAATGTGCCATGATTCAAATGTGCAGTGGCTGCCCAGACCAAGAACTGGCCCCGAGAGCCTGACCTTGAATGTGAGTAACCTCTGTGCCTCTTAGTATCAATTGATTTCAACATACTTATCCTAGGCACTCGACAACTATGCAGCAGAAAATTGAAGTTATCTAAAATGCCACTACTCAGAGATAATGGTTTAAATTTTTGTGTATTTAATTTCAAAGGTCTTTGGCGGGGGGTGGAGGGGGAGTGTTTACACATATACACACACATATTCACTTCCATATGAATTATATTGGTATTTACCAATATTCTACTCTTTAATATGAGAAATAAAGTAATATGGGATAATGAATGTTATTAAATATTTTCTGAAAACAGGATTTTTATTTATTTTTATTTTTTTTTTGCGGTACGCGGGCCTCTCACAGTTGTGGCGTCTCCCGTTGAGGAGCACAAGCTCCAGACGCGCAGGCTCAGTGGCCATGGCTCACGGGCCCAGCCGCTCCGCGGCATGTGGGACCTTCCCGGACCGGGGCACGAACCCGGGTCCCCTGCATCGGCAGGCGGACTCTCAACCGCTGCGCCACCAGAGAAGCCCTGAAAACAGGATTTTTAATGGCTGAATTCTTTCCTATTAGATGGATGTTGCATTACCTTTTGAACCATCTTCTTATTGTTGGACTTGGTGTTTTTCAATTTGTTGCACTATAAATAGTACTTCATTGCTACTGTTTCACATGATGTGAATTCTTTCTTGATACATATTGCTAAATTTAATTCCTGGAAGGCTGTGTCAATAATGTTCCCAGTGGCAGTAGCTGAAAATAGCATCCCAGGACCCTAGCAAGCACTGAGAACTAACATTTAAAAGATGCCCATTGGGTGAAAAAGATGAATTGTTTTAACTGATGAATTATTTTAGTTGATTGTTTTAGTTTGTACTTTTTTCTTTTTTTTAACTGGAGTATAATTGGTATATAACTTTATATTAGTTTCAGGTGTACAGCCCAATGATTCAATATTTGTATATATTGCAAAGTGTTCACCAAAATAAGTCTGGTTAACATCTGTCACCAGACATAGTTCCAAAACAATTTGTACTTCTTTACATGGTCACGTGGGAATTTATTTTTAAATATTGCAGTGTTGAAGTTTTTGTTTAAATACAGTTGTCTCTTTCCCATAATCAGAGTTACAAATGTTTATTGCAGAAAATCAGAAAACGCAGAAAACAATATAGAAGAAAATAAGTCACTTATAATCCACTCACTCAGGAGTAACTGCAATTGACACTGATGCCCAGAAGGCCCTTCATATTCTTTTCTGCACTGACATAAACCCATGCCGCAGCCATCCCCGCTTTCTTTTCTGTCACCAAAATGGAAGCAGGTACCATTTTTGTAATCTGATCTTTCTCACAGAAAAATATATTGTGGGAAAAACCAACAGCATGGTGTGGTTAGGAACCTGGCCTTGGAAGTTCAACTCCCTGGGTTGGCATCTCAGTTTTGCCACTTATAAGCTATGTGACCTTGAACAAGTTGTTTAATTACTCTGCATTCATTTCCTTATTTGTAAGGAAATGGGGAATAACTGAGAATAATAATCAATGAAAATAATTTACAGTCTATTCACACAGTTGTCATCAATAGCAAATGAAATAGAGCATGTAAAAAACACCCAGAACAATGCCTGACACATGGTAACACCCAAGTGAACTTTTATTAACTTCTCATCTCAACAATAGATGATGGCTAGGAGGATAATTGCATTCTATTCTATCATTGGTGGTATTTGATTGTATCACCTTTTGTGTCTGTATGATAATTTACTGAAACAATCCCCTGGATTGTTGAAAGTACTTTTCGGTTGTTTATAATTTCTCATTTTTAAACTTTACAACGATGAATGGTGAGTGAAGCAGCACAGAGTGGAAGAATGATGGCTCTTAAAATTTCTATGTCCCTGTGAATCCTGGCTCTGCCACTTACTAGACAAACTAAGCCCAAGAATCCTCATGTATAAATTAGATGTAACAAAACTCTCATAAGGTTATTATCTATTTCTGCAGAACAAATTAGCCCCAAACTTGGTGGTTTGAAACAACCATTTCATTTGCTCATGAGTCTGTGGTTCAGCACTGGGGCTGGGCTCAGCTTGGGGGGTCTTCTGCTTCTCTCACCCGGGGTCACTCATGTGGCTAAAATCATGTGAGAGCTCAGCAGTGGCTGGATGGTCTCAACTGGCCTCCCCTCGCCACCACGTCTGGTGGTTGGTACTGGCTGTTGGCTGACCTTGAAATCTTCAGCGGGTGAGGGTTTCTTAACAGTGTGGCAAGATTTCAAAAGCAGAGAGAGGGAAATCCTCTATTTGTGATGTGTGCTTTATATCTCATTCTCCAAAAGCAGTGACATGGCCAAACCCAGAGTCACTGTGGGAGGGACGATGCCAGGGCATGGACACAGGGAGACATGGCTCTTGGAGCAGGCCATGGCTGTAATTAATACCTTAGTTTGGTTGTTACAAGGATTACAAATTAGGTTTCTCATCCTTAAAATGTAGATGATCATAATAGTATCTACCTCATAGAATTATCATCACGTGATCGAATGCATATGTACTATTTTTCAGTGTCTGGAACATTGTAAGTGTTCAATAAGTATTAGTTATTATATTGAGTACTTGCTTGCTTCCTTAGGAAATGAATTGAAGTATGTATTTGATAAAGACATTAGATTCTATTGGCAAATTATATATTTTCAGTGTTGAAGTTTTTGTCTAAAAAGAGTCATATGTTTCCCATAATCAGAATTATAGATTTTCATTGCAGAAAATCAGAAAATGCAGAAAACTATATAGAGGAAAATAAAAGTCACTCATAATCCACTCACTTTTAAGGAACTTTGGGTGTTATCACTTTTGAAAATCATTGTCACTCTGATGGGTGAAAACTTATTGTTATCATTTACACTTCTTTGATTATTTGTATTTTTTAATTCATAATTTCCATATATTTTTGACCATATGCAATTTTTTAGTGATTTGCCTATTCATTTTCCTTGTCCATTTAAAGGAAAATAAGTGTTTATTTTGGAACAATTTTAGATTTACAGAAAAGTTGCAAAGATAGTACAGAAAGTTCCTGCATATCCCATGTAACATTTTGCCTCACCTTGGTCCATGTGTCACAGCCAAGAAACCAACATTAGTACATTACTGTCAACTAAATTGAAGGCTTTATTTAGATTTCACTAGTTTTTCCACGAATGTCCTTTTTCTGTTCTAGGATCCAGTCCAGGGTATCACGTTGTATTTAATCTTCATGTTTCTTTTGTCGCCTCTGATATGTCGCAGTTTTTCAGTCTTGGTTTTTCATGATCTTGACTGTTTTGAGAGTACTGGTCAGATATTTTGTGGAATATCTTTCACTTTGGGTTTGTCTGATGTTTTCTCATGATTCAACTGTGATGATGGGTATTTGGGAAGAACACCAGAGAGGCCAATGCCTTTCCCATCGCATCCTATCAGGTGGCACACACTGTCACCATGACTTAGTACTGATTAGTACTGAGATATTAACCTTGATCACTGTGTTCTGGTGGTGGTTGCCAGGTTTCTCCATGGTGAAGTTATTATTTTTCACTTTCCATACTCTATTCTTTGGAAGCAAGTCACTAAATTTAGTCTACTCTCAAGGTGGGTTTAAGTGCCACCTCTGAGAAGGGAGGTATATTCATTTGCTAGGGCTGCCATAACAGAATGCCAGGAACTGAGTGGTTTAAACAACAGAAACTTACTCCTCACGGTTCTGGAGACTAGCAGTCCAAGGTGTCAGCAGGTCTGGTGTCTTCTTGCCTTCTTGCTGTGTCTTCCTTGTGTGACTACATGTAATCTTCTCTTCTTACAAGGACACTGGTCCTATTGGATTAAGGCCCACCATATGACCTCATTTTGTCTTAATTATCTCTTTAAAGGCCCTGTCACCAAATACAGTTACATTCTAAGGTATTGGAGGTTATGCCTTCAACATATGGATTTTGGGGAGACACAATTCAGCCTATATCAGAGAGAGTATCTATATATATTATTTGGAACTTTTCTGTAAGGAAGATGATTTGTTTCTTTCCCTCCATTCATTTATGAATATATATATATATATATATATATATATATATATATATATATATATCAGCCTGGAATCATGTACACTTATTTTATACTTTGGATATAATTTAATACCATGTTAATAATTTTGTTGCTCATATTCTTCTAGCTTTGCCACTGGGAACTCTTTCAGCTTGGCTCATGTGCCCCCATCCTTTGTTTCTGAACGTTCTTACTTTCTGGTCCTACAAGATGATACAAGCTCATCCTGTATTCTTTTGTGCTCCAGTCTTGGAATCAGCCATTTCTCCAAGAAGTTCTGGCTCCTTTTATGGGAAAATAATATTTAAACACCAAGATCTGGGCATTGGGTCTGCCCATTTTTTTTCTATGGGAACGGAATAATATTCTTATTCATCGGGACACTCTATGTTAGTGATATTAACTTTTTGTCTGTCTTATAAGTTACAAATGTTTCTCCTTTCATTAATCAACAAATATTTAGCACTTGCTTTGTGTTTGGCATTGGTCAAGATGCTAGATATACTGAAGTAAGTAAAACAAAGTACCTGACTTCATGGAGCTTGTACTCTAGAGAAGGCAATCAGTCGATGAACAAGTAGGAAATGAAAAAATAAAATAATGCCATAGCATAAGACCTACAGAGAAAAATAAAGCAGGGTAAGTGCTAGAGAGAAACTGAGGGGATGACTATCTTAGATAGACCAGCTAGGGAAGACTTCTTGGATCAGGTGACATTTGAGTAAAGACTTGAATGAAGAGAGGAAACAAGCCATGGGGAGAGCTGTGGGGTAGAGTATTCTAGACAGAAGAAATAGGACGTGCAAAGGCACTGAGGTGAGTGCATGCTGGCTGTACTGTAGGGATAGCGAAGAGGACAGTGCATCTCGAGCAGAATGAATGAAGGAAGCAGTCATGAAAGATGACATCAGAGGTTGCGAGGGGCCAAATCATGCAGATCATGATAAACACTTTGGCTTTTCTTCCGAGTGTAATGGGAAGCCATGGTGGGGGTGTGGATTCTAAGCAGAGATGTGACATGATCAGATTTATATTTTAAAAGTTGTACCTCTGGCGTTTGTGTGAACAATAGACTAGAAGGGGCTGGGAGTGGAGGCAGGAATCCCAGTTGAGAGACTGTGGCAGCAACCCACAGGAGGGGTCTTGTGGGCTGGGTCAGGGTCATAGTGGCGGAGATAGAAGTAGTTGGATTCAGGATACATTTTGAAGCAGAACCAACAGAATTTGTTGGTTGACTAGATGTGAGGTAAAAGGAGGAAAGGAATAACTTGAAGATTTTCACCTTAGCCACTGGGTGAATTAAAGATTCTTTTTTATTGAAAAGGAAAACCCTAAAGAGGACCAGGTTTTGCAGGGGAATCCAGAGTTTTCTGTTGGATATTGGATGCCTAGTGACATCAGAGGGGAGACATCCAGTTGGCAGATGGACAAATGAGTCTGGAGTTTAGGGGAAAGGTGTTGGAAGTCATTCATAGGTACACACACACACACAAACACACACACACACAGGGCTTTAGAGATTAAATGTGGTTTTAATATGCACATTTAATTTATACATAATATCAGTCACTATTTCTGAATAGTGACTTTAGCTTATTATTTTTTTTTTAACATCTTCACTGGAGTATAATTGCTTTACAATGGTGTGTTAGTTTCTGCATTATAACAAAGTGAATCAGTTATACATATACATATGTTCCCATAACTCTTCCCTCTTGCGTATCCCTCCCTCCCACCTTCCCTATCCCACCCCTCTAGGTGGTCACAAATCACCGAGCTAATCTCCCTGTGCTATGGGGCTGTTTCCCACTAGCTATCTATTTTACATTTGGTAGTGTATATAGGTCCATGCCACTCTCTCACTTTGTCACAGCTTACCCTTCTCCCTCCCCGTATCCTCAAGTCCATGCTCTAGTAGGTCGGTGTCTTTATTCCCGTCTTACCCCTAGGTTCTTCGTGACATTTTTTTTCTTAGATTCCATATATATGTGTTAGCATATGGTATTTGTTTTTCTCTTTCTGACTTACTTCACTCTGTATGACAGACTCTAGGTCCATCCACCTCACTACAAATAACTCAATTTCGTTTCTTTTTATGGCTGAGTAATATTCCATTGTATATATGTGCCACATCTTCTTTATCCATTCATCTGTCGATGGACACTTAGATTGCCTCCATGTCCCAGCTATTGTAAATAGAGCTGCAATGAATATTGTGGTACATGACTCTTTTTGAATTATGGCTTTCTCAGGGTATATGCCCAGTAGTGGGATTGCTGGGTCATATGGTAGTTCTATTTGTAGTTTTTTAAGGAACTTCCATACTATTCTCCATAGGGGCTGTATCAATTTACATTCCCACCAACAGTGCAAGAGGGTTCCCTTTTCTCCACACCCTCTCCAGCATTTATTGTTTCTAGATTTTTGATGATGGCCATTCTGACCCGTGTGAGATGATATCTCATTGTAGTTTTGATTTGCATTTCTCTAATGATTAGCGATGTTGAACATTCTTTCATATGTTTGTTGGCAATCTGTGTATCTTCTTTGGAGAAATGTCTATTTAGGTCTTCTGCCCATTTTTGGATTGGGTTGTTTGTTTTTTTGTTATTGAGCTGCATGAGCTGCTTGTAAATTTTGGAGATTAATCCTTTGTCAGTTTCTTCATTTGCAAATATTTTCTCCCATTCTGAGGGTTGTCTTTTGGTCTTGTTTATGGTTTCCTTTGCTGTGCAAAAGCTTTGAAGTTTCATTAGGTCCCATTTGTTTATTTTGTTTTTATTTCTATTTCTCTAGGAGGTGGGTCAAAAAAGATCTTGCTGTGATTTATGTCATAGAGCGTTCTGCCTATGTTTTCCTCTAAGAGTTTGATAGTGTCTGGCCTTACATTTAGGTCTTTAATCCATTTTGAGTTTATTTTTGTGTATGGTGTTAGGGAGTGTTCTAATTTCATACTTTTACACGTACCTGTCCGGTTTTCCCAGCACCACTTATTGAAGAGGCTGTCTTTTCTCCACTGTATATTCTTGCCTCCTCTATCAAAGATAAGTAGCTTATTATTTTAACTTATATAACATACTATTATAATTTTTCTGTATCTCCAATTTCATTTAGCACTTCTAGTCCTTGAAAAATAATGATTGTATCTATTTTTTTAAGAGAAAGGGTACTGTATTATACTTTTCCATTTTCTCAACAGTTAAAAACACATGTAAAGAACTAAGAAGGAGACTTTGGTATCAATGACATCTTAATGTCCACTGCATTGGTTAGGGCTATACATTGCAAGTGACAGAAAATCCCATAGAAACCAAATATACAAGGGGATATTTTGGTTTACTTAAGTGGGAACTTCAAATGGTAGGTCTGGTTTCAGACACAGTGGGATGCAGGAGTTCAAACCATCTCATCAGCTCTCTGTCTGTTACTGTTTCTGTCACTGTCTCTGTTGTCTGTCTCTTCTTGTTTCTCAGTATTGCTTATCACTACTCTGTTTTATCCCTAGACTCTATGGCAACATATCCCTGGTGGCCACAAGTATTCTTACAGCTCGGGATCAAAGTGCAGAAGAGCCACTTGTGTTAATCCCTCAGAAAGGACTTAGATGAACACTTGTTGGGCTGCCATGTGAGGAAGATAAATTTTTCAGATGGGTCAGCCTGAGTGACATGTCCAACATCTATGACAGGGGATATAGAGCTTTTTGATGGATGGATTCAACAGAATCACATGGAGAGCCAGGGGACATTTATCAAAAGGAAGCCATGCTGTACTGCTAGCCTGCCCGCAGCTCTGAAAGTGATTCCACCAGAGAAGGGGCTGTGTAGTATTTGTAATATAGATGGTGAAGTTCAGCAGTGAGATGACTTTTAGATCCCTGGAGTGACTCTAAACTCCCAGGACTTTTCATTATTCAGTCGATTTGGTTTAGTAATACTGAAATATTTTCATGCCTGGATAAAATTTTTTTGTCTTGAAATATCTCCACGTGAACATGAAAACACACACACACACGTAAAACCCAGAAACAGAGACTTAATGAAGACCAAGGAGGTAGTTAGTAGCAGAGGTAGGACAAGAAAAGAGGCCTTATTCCTGGCTCTTTCATCTAAAAGCTAGAGGAGAGCTTACCCTGAGGAGCAGGGAGCAGGCAGTCACATTGGATATGAACCTCCTTGGTGAGTCAAAGCCTCTGGGACTGTCAGGATTGCTTCAGGAGTGATGACTCGGTACCTGAGCAAGCTGTTTATGTAGGGAGGCAGGAGGGAGTGGGAAGGGACCAGAGCTGGTTTCTGAGCACTTCACTCTTCTCAAAAGCATCTCATAGAGGTCATGTTGGTACAGATATTACGGTGACAGCATACCCTGAAATTTATCAAATTACACACTGTTCAGTGCAATGTAGTGGTTAAGCTGGTAGTCTCTGGGTCAGGGCAGTTTTGTCCATTTCCTCCATTTCCTAGCCCTTGGATCATTGTCAAATTACTTAACCTCATAAAGCCTTAGTTTCTTTATCATTCAAACGGCAGACAATAATGAAATTGACCTCAGAAGGTTGTGGAGAGGATTATAAGAGATAACACACAAGTGTGTAATACACTGCCTGGAACAATAGTAAATACTCAATAAAAGTTGGCATTTCTTGTTATCATTATTCTTATTACTGTGACTATGTAACTGCTCTATATCATCATCATTGCCACCACACTTGAGTCACCTAGGCCTCATTCTAGCCCAAATTTAAGCATTTCTTTTTTTTCTTTTTTTTTTGGAAGTCTTCAACTTTTATTTTTTAATTTTAATTTAATTTTATTACTATTATTATTTTTTAACATCTTAACTAGAGTATAATTGCTTTACAATGGTGTGTCATTTTCTGCTCTATAACAAAGTGAATCAGCTATACATATACATATATCCCCATATCTCTTCCCTCTTACGTCTCCCTCCCTCCCACCCTCCCTATCCTACCACTCTAGGTGGTCACAAATCACCGAGCTAATCTCCCTGTGCTATGCGGCTGCTTCCCACTAGCTATCTGTTTCACATTTGGTAGTGTGTATAGGTCCATGCCACTCTCTCACTTTGTCCCAGCTTACCCTTCCCCCTCCCCTTGTCCTCAAGTCCATTCTCTAGTAGGTCTGTGTCTTTATTCCCGTCTTGCCCCTAGGTTCTTCATGACATTTTTTTTTTATTTTTTAGATTCCATATATATATGTGTTAGCATACGGTATTGGTTTTTCTCTTTCTGACTTACTTCACTCTGTATGACAGACTCTAGGCCCATCCATCTCACTACAAATAACTCAATTTCATTTCTTTTTATGGCTGAGTAATATTCCATTGTATATATGTGCCACATGTTCTTTATCCATTCATCTGTCAATGGACAGTTAGGTTGCTTCCATGTCCTGGCTATTTTAAATAGAGCTGCAATGAACATTTTGGTACATGACTCTTTTTGAATCATGGTTTTCTCAGGGTATATGCCCAGTAGTGGGATTGCTGGGTCGTATGGTAGTTCTATTTGTAGTTTTTTAAGGAACCTCCATACTGTTCTCCATAGGGGCTGTATCAATTTACATTCCCACCAACAGTGCAAGAGGGTTCCCTTTTCTCCACACCCTCTCTAGCATTTATTGTTTCTAGATTTTTGATGATGGCCATTCTGACCGGTGTGAGATGATATCTCATTGTAGTTTTGATTTGCATTTCTCTAATGATTAATGATGTTGAGCATTCTTTCATGTGTTTGTTGGCAATCTGTATATCTTCTTTGGAGAAATGTCTATTTAGGTCTTCTGTCCACTTTTGGATTGGGTTGTTTGTTTTTTTGTTATTGAGCTGCATGAGCGCTTGTAAATTTTGGAGATTAATCCTTTGTCAGTTTCTTCATTTGCAAATATTTTCTCCCATTCTGAGGGCTGTCTTTTGGTCTTGTTTATGGTTTCCTTTGCTGTGCAAAAGCTTTGAAGTTTCATTAGGTCCCATTTGTTTATTTTTGTTTTTATTTGCAATTCTAGAGGAGGTCAAAAAGGATATTTTATTTGCAATTCTAGAGGAGGTCAAAAAGGTTCTTGCTGTGATTTATGTCATAGAGTGTTCTGCCTATGTTTTCCTCTAAGAGTTTTATAGTGTCTGGCCTTACATTTAGGTCTTTAATCCATTTTGAGTTTATTTTTGTGTATGGTGTTAGGGAGTGTTCTAATTTCATTCTTTTACATATAGCTGTCCAGTATTCCCAGCACCACTTATTGAAGAGGCTGTCTTTTCTCCATTGTATATTCTTGCCTCCTTTAGCAAAGATAAGGTGACCATATGTGCGTGGGTTTATCCTTTTCCATTGATCTATATTTCTGTTTTTGTGCCAGTACCATACTGTCTTGATTACTGTAGCTTTGTAGTATAGTCTGAAGTCAGGGAGCCTGATTCCTTCAGCTTCATCTTTTTTTTCTCAAGATTCCTTTGGCTATTCAGGGTCTTTTGTGTTTCCATACAAGTTGTGAAATTTTTTGTTCTAGTTCTGTGAAAAATGCCAGTGGTAGTTTGATAGGGATTGCACTGTAGGTTGCTTTGGCTACTATAGTTATTTTCACAATGCTGATTCTTCCAATCCAAGAACAGGGTATATCTCTCCATCTTTTTGTATCATCTTTAAATTCTTTCATCAGTGTCTTATAGTTTTCTGCATACAGGTCTTTTGTCTCCTTAGGTAGGTTTATTCCTAGGTATTTTATTCTATTTGTTGAAATGGTAAATGGGAGTGTTTTCTTAATTTCACTTTCAGATTTTTCATCATTAGTGTATAGGAATGCAAGAGATTTCTGTGCATTAATTTTGTATCCTGCTACTTTACCAAATTTATTGATTAGTAGTTTTCTGGTAGCATCTTTAGGATTCTCTATGGATAGTATCATGTCATCTGCAAACAGTGACAGCTTTACTTCTTCTTTTCCGATTAGCATTCCTTTTATTTCTTT
Source organism: Stenella coeruleoalba (assembly GCF_951394435.1). NCBI lineage: Eukaryota > Metazoa > Chordata > Mammalia > Artiodactyla > Delphinidae > Stenella > Stenella coeruleoalba. Next base: position 123,866,867 of record NC_137149.1, read on the forward strand.
TTCTTCTCTGATTGTTGTGGCTAAAACTTCCAAAACAATGTTGAATAATAGTGGTGAGAGTGGGCACCCTTGTATTGTTCCTGATGTTAGTGGAAATGGTTTCAGTGTTTTACCATTGCGGATGATGTTGGCTGTGGGTTTGTCATATGTGGCCTTTAATATGTTGAGGTAAGTTCACTCTATGCCTCCTTTCTGGAGGGTTTTTATCATAAATGGGTGTTGAACTTTGTCGAAAGCTTTTTCTGCATCTATTGAGATGATCATATGGTTTTTATTTCTCAGTTTGTTAATCTGGTGTATCACATCGATTGATTTGTGTATATTGAAGAATCCTTGCATTCCTGGGATAACCCCACGTGATCATGGTGTATGATCCTTTCAATGTGCTGTCGGATTCTGTTTGCTAGTATTTTGTTGTGGATTTTTGCATCTATGTTCATCAGTGAGATTGGCCTGTCGTTTTCTTTTTTTGTGACCTCTTTGTCTGGTTTTGGTATCAGTGTGATGGTGGCCTCGTAGACTGAGTTTGGGAGTGTTCCTCCCTCTGCTATATTTTGGAAGAGTTTGAGAAGGATAGGTGTTAGCTCTTCACTAAATGTTTGATAGAATTCGCCTGTGAAGCCGTCTCATCCTGGGCTTTTGTTTGTTGGAAGACTTTTTTTTTTTTTTTTTTTTTGCGATACATAGGCCTCTCACTGTTGTGGTCTCTCCTGTTGCAGAGCACAGGCTCCGGATGCACCGGCTTAGCGGCCATGGCTCACGGGCACAGCCGCTCCATGGCATGTGGGATCTTCCTGGACCAGGGCATGAACCCATGTCCCGTGCATCGGCAGGCAAACTCTCAATCACTGCACCACCAGGGAAACCCTGTTGGAAGATTTTTAATCAGTTTCAATTTCAGTGCTTGTGATTGGTCTGTTTATATTTTCTATTTCTTCCTGGTTCACTCTCGATAGATTGTGCTTTTCTGAGAATTTGTCCATTTCTTCCAGGTTGTCCTTTTAATAGGCATATAGTTGCTTGTAGCAATCTCTCATGATCCTTTGTATTTCTGCACTGTCCGTTGTTACCTCTCCTTTTTCATTTCTAATTCCATTGATTTGAGTCTTTTCCCTTTTTTTCTTGATTAGTCTGGCTAATGGTTTATCAATTTTGTTTATCTTCTTAGAAAACGAACTTTTAGTTTTATTAATCTTTGCTATTGTTTCCTTCATTTCTTTTTCATTTATTTCTGATCTGATCTTTATGATTTCTTTCCTTCTGCTAATTTTGGGTTTTTTTGTTCATCTTTCTCTAATTGCTGTAGGTGTAAGGTTAGGTTGTTTTTTTGAGGTGTTTCTTGTTTTTTAAGGTAGGATTGTATTGCTATAAACTTCCCTGTTAGAACTGCTTTTGCTGCATCCCATAGGTTTTGGGTCATCGTGCTTTCATTGTTATTTGTTATTTGTTATTCATTGTTATTTGTTATTTGTTATTCATCTGATATGAGAATTGCTACTCCAGCTTTCTTTTGGTTTCCATTTGCATAGAATATATGTTTCCATCCCCTCACTTTCAGTCTGTATGTGTCCCTAGGTCTGAAGTGGGTGTCTTGTAGACAGCATATATACGGGTCTTGCTTTTGTATCCATTCAGCCAGTCTGTGTCTTTTGGTTGGAGCATTTAATCCATTTATATTTAAGGTAATTATTGATATGTATGTTCCTATTACCATTTTCTTAATTGTTTTTGTTATTGTAGGTCTTTTCCTTGTTATTGTTATTGTAGGTCTTTTCCTTGTTATTGTAGGTCTTTTCCTTCTCTAGTGTTTCCTGCCTAGAGAACTTCCTTTAGCATTTGTTGTAAAGCTGGTTTGGTGGTGCGGAATTCTCTTAGCTTTTGCTTGTCTGGAAAGGTTTTAATTTCCCCGTCGAATCTGAATGAGAACCTTGCTGGGTAGAGTAATCTTGCTTGTGGCTTTTTCCGTTTCAACAGTTTAAATATGTTCTGCCACTCCCTTCTGGCTTGCAGAGTTTCTGCTGAAAGATCAGCTGTTAACCTTATGGGGATTCCCTTGTATGTTATTTATTTTTTTTCCCTTGCTGATTTAAATTTTTTTTGTATTTAATTTTTGATAGCTTGATTAATATGTGTCTTGTCATGTTTCTCCTTGGATTTATCCTGTATGGGACTCTCTGTGCTTCCTGGACTTGATTAACTATTTCCTTTCTCATATTAGGGAAGTTTTCAACTATAATCTCTTCAAATATTTTCTCAGTCCCTTTCTTTTTCTCTTTTTCTTCCTGGACCCCTATCATTCGAATGTTGGTGCTTTTAATATTGTCCCAGAGGTCTCTGAGACTGTTGTCAGTTATTTTCACTCTTTTTTCTTTATTCTGCTCTGCAGTAGTTATTTCCATTATTTTATCTTCCAGATCATTTATCTGTTCTTCTGCCTCAGTTATTCTGCTATTGATTCCTTCTAGAGAATTTTAAATTTCATTTATAGTGCTGTTCATCATGTTTTTTTGCTCTTTAGTTCTTCTACATCCTTGTTAAACGTTTCTTGTATTTTCTCCATTCTATTTCCAAGATTTTGGATCATCTTTACTATCATTAGTCTGAATTCTTTTTCAGGTAGACTGTCTATTTCCTCTTCATTTGTTAGGTCTGGTGGGTTTTTTATCTTGCTCCTTTATCTGCTGTGTGTTTTTCTGTATTCTCACTTTGCTTAACGTACTGTGTTTGGGGTCTCCTATTTGCAGGCTGCAGGTTAGTAGTGCCCATTGTTTTTGGTGTCTGTACCCAGTGGCCAATGTTGGTTCAGTGGATTGTGTAGGCTTCCTGGTGGAGGGGACTAGTGCCTGTGTTCTGGTGGATGAGGCTGGATCTTGTCTTTCTGGTGGGCAGGTCCACGTCTGGTCATGTGTTTTGGGGTGTCTGTAGCTTTATTATGATCTTAGACAGCCTCTCTGCTAATGGATGGTGTTGTGTTCCTGTCTTGCTAGTTGTTTGGCATAGGGTGTCCAGCACTAGCTTGCTGGTTATTGTGTGGAGCTGGGTCTTGGCATTGAGATGGAGATCTCTGGGAGATTTTCTCTGTTTGATACTATGTGGAGCTGGGAGGTCTCTTGTGGACCAGTGTCCTGAACTTGGCTCTCCCAACTTAGAGGCACAGCCCTGATGCCTGGCTGGAACACCAAGAGACTGTCATCCACACAGCTCAGAATAATAGGGAGAAAAAAAAGAAAGAGAGAAAGAAAGAAGGTGAAATAAAATAAAATAAAATAAAGTAAAGTAAAATAAATTTATTAAAATAAAAAATAATTATTAAAAAAAATTTTAATGTAATAAAATAAAAGGAAAGAAAAAAGAGAGCAACCAAACCAAAAAACAAATCCAGCAATGATAACAAGTGCTAATAACTATACTAAAAAAACAAAAAAAAAAAAACAAAAAACGGACAGACAGAACTCTAGCACAAATGGTAAAAGCAAAGCTATACAGACAAAATCACACACAGAAGCATAAACATACACACTCACAAAAAGAGAAAAAGAAAAAAATATATATATCGTTTCTCCCAAAGTCCATCTCCTCAGTTTGCGATGATTCGTTGTCTATTCAGGTATTCCACAGCTGCAGGGTACATCGAGTTGATTGCGGAGCTTTAATCCGCTGCTCCTGAGGCTGCTGGGAGAGATTTCCCTTTCTGTTCTTTGTTCGCTCAGCTGCCGGGGTTCAGCTTTGGATTTGGCTCCGCCTCTGCGTGTAGGTCGCCTGAGGGCGTGTGTTCTTCGCTCAGACAGGTCGGGGTTAAAGGAGCCGCTGATTCGAGGGCTCTGGCTCACTCAGGCGGAGGGGGGGGGGGGCATGGAGTGCGGCGGTGGGGGGGGGGGGGAGGGAGGGGCATGGAGTGCGGGGCGGGCCTGCTGCGGCAGAGACCGGCGTGACTTTGCAGCAGCCTGAGGTGGGCCGTGCGTTCTCCCGGGTAAGTTGTCCTTGAATCCGGGCACCCTGGCAGTGGCGGGCTGCACAGGCTCCCCGGAAGGGGGTGTGGAGAGTGACCTGTGCTCGCACACAGGCTTCTTGGTGGCGGCAGCAGCGGCCTTAGCGTCTCAGGCCCGTCTCTGGCGTCCGCGCTTTAGCCGCGGCTCGCGCCCGTCTCTGGAGCTCCTTTAAGCAGCGCTCTTAATCCCCTCTCCTCGCACACCAGGAAACAAAGAGGGAAGAAAAAGTCTCTTGCCTCTTCGGCAGCTCCAGACTTTTCCCCGGACTCCCTCCCGGCTAGCCGTGGCGCACTAACCCCTGCAGGCTGTGTTCAGGCCGCCAACCCCAGTCCTCTCCCGGCGCTCCGACCGAAGCCCGAGCCTCAGCTCGCAGCCCCGCCCGCCCCAGCGGGTGAGCAGACAAGCCTCTCGGCCTGGTGAGTGCCGGTCGGCCCTGATCCTCTATGCGGGAATCTCTCTGCTTTGCCCTCCGCACCCCTGTTGCTGTGCTCTCCTCCGCGGCGCCGAAGCTTTCCCCCTCCGCCACCCGCAGTCTCCGCCCGCGAAGGGGCTCCTAGTGTGTGGAGACCTTTCCTCCTTCACGGCTCCCTCCCACTGGTGCAGGGCCCGTCCCTATTATTTTGTCTCTGTTTTTTCCTTTTTCTTTTGCCCTACCCAGGTACGTGGGGAGTTTCTTGCCTTTTGGGAGGTCTGAGGTCTTCTGCTATCGTTCAGTAGGTGTTCTGTAGGAGTTGTTCCACATGTATATGTATTTCTGATGTATTTGTGGGGAGGAAGGTGGTCTCCACGTCTTACTCTTCCGCCATCTTGAAGCTCCTCAGTCCAGAATTTAAGCATTTCTTCCAAGCGGACTGAAGATTTAGGGCCTTTGAATTTTTCTGAGATTAGGAAGTGTGACACTCTGAGTCCAGTAGTTTGGATTTCTTGCATCTGATACACTGACCTTGGTGTATAGCTCTGAGCTCTCATATTTCCTGGCTAGATGGAGGTTATGATCATGAAGACTGTTCCAAAGTTGTAAGGATGCCCAGTGGCCGTTCAGATCATTAATTAAGAGTCAGGGCTCAATGCCTCCCACTCACCACGTGCCTGTCAGGAAGGACTGGCTCATGGAACTCACGAAAATTAAAATAAATTTCCCAGTATTTCAGATTAACACATCCTCGCTTTGATGTATTTTCAGGGAGGGAATATGTAGCTCCCTGCCCTCTGTTTGGATCATGCCCATTGTGATTTCTAGTACTTACACCAAGACAAGAGTTTAAACAGCAACAGACTTTCAAAAGAACTTGGGGGAAATTGTAGCTTGTAATGATTATGAACTAGCATTGTCAAGGTCATGTAATGGCACAGGACTGGGTCTTTAGGGTCTTTGTTTTCCCAGAAGGACATTTGAAGACACTTGTCCCTTCTGCATAGAGTTCATGCCCAGAGGAAACACTGCCAGGCCATGAAGAGCCCCGTATGCTAAGTTTTCAGGTGAAATACAGTTTCCCAAATGTGCTTTGTGTTTGCAGAGCTCCAGGTCCCTCTTCTGTCTAGCCCATTCCAGCTGGAAGGTGTGTCAGTACTCAGGGTGCCTGGAGAAATCTTCTAGAAGACAGGAAATTAAGGGCTCTGGGGACAGTTGCTTCCCATGTAGTACTAGTAAGGAACTACTTCTGGTCAGTTCTTTCAGAAAATGATGGGCCCCTATGGGCTGCAAGGAATTCGCCCAGTTACCCAAAGTAGCTATTTGTCTACCCTTCCCTCCGCCCCATCCTGGCTTCAATTCAACATTTATACTTGGAATATAGGATGAGCCATCTCCTTCCTCTCTTACTCTCTCCCTCTCTTCAAGACGTTTTTTTCAAATTTAATTTTAGACCTAGGGAAGAATTGCAGAGTGATTACTGAGAATTCCCATAGTTTTCACCCAGCTTCCCGTAATGTTAAAACCAACCATAACTGAGATATAATTGGCAAAACTAAGACATGACATTGATACAATATTCTTAACTAAGCTAAAGACTTTATTCAAATTTCTTCAGTTTTCCATCAACGTCCTTTTCTGTTTTAGGACCCAACCCAGGATCATATGTTACATTTAGTTGTCATTCCGCCGTAGTGTCCTCAAATCTGTGGCAGTTCCTCTGTCTTTTGTCTTTTGTGACCTTGAAACTTTTCAAGAGTACTGGTGTTTTGTAGGATGTGCCTCAGTTTGAATTTTTCTCATGTTTCTTCATGGTTAGATTGAGTTTATGGATATTTCCTTCTCTCTTTAAACAACTTCTTTCTTGGCTACTCTTTCAGAAATACTGATGTAGAATGTTGTAGAATCAGTATATCTCTATCAGTGAATGAAAGGTACGTTGTAATTGTATCCCCTTGCAGGAGGAGAATGGATTGGGTTGGAAAAAAGCTTAATGGTCTTAAAAATTTTTTTTAAATGAATGGAAAGCTCTCCTTAAGGAGAATCAGCAATTCAGCAATCAGTGAAGTTGTTTTGGATGTTCTCCTTTGTAAGAATCTCTGGTATCAAAGCGTGGGTTGGCCTGTGAGAAACGGAGGTTAATTGCTATTGCAAGCAAATGTAGCCCAGGCAAAGGAAGTTTATAAAGCCATCACGCTTGAGGTTTTTCAGAAAATGTACCTAAATGTTGGATTAAAAACAGGTGTATTATGACATCTGTTATTTCTATTTAAGGCAGCATTAAGTTTATTCAACAGATATTTATTACCCGTTTTTCTTCATCCTAGACACTGTGTTACATCTAGCTCATGATGCATTTAATGTAATATTTGTGGAAAGCATGAGTGAATTGTATATTCAGTCAATTCTCATTATTCATGGTGGTTATGGTCTATAATGTTGCTGCAAACAGTAAATTAGCAAATACCACAGCATCACTCCTAGGGGAAATACAAGGTTGGCGTCCTCTGAGCCTCTGGTGGCAGCATTTTTGTCAATTGATCAACATGTAATCTTGTTTTATATGTGCTTCTATTTAAAAACACCTTATTTAATGTATATCATTGATTCATTACCATTGAACTCACAGCCAACAGCACTGTAACTCATGCCTCGATGAAACATATCTTACACGTGTATTTTTCCCTTAAGACACATCACAGCCTTCTTGCACTTAAGAACACTAGATGACAATTCAGCACTGCATTAGGTGGCCATTTAATTTAATTAAATTAACGAATTTATTATTTTAATTTAACTACAGTTGATTTACAATGTTGTGTTAGTTTCAGGTGCACAGCTTCAGATTCTTTTCCAGGTTATTACAAGATATTGAATATAGTTCCCTGTGTTATCCTTGTTGCCTATCTATTTTATATATAGTGGTGTGTATCTGTTAATCTCATACTCCTGATTTATCCCTCCCTCTTTTCCCCTTTGGTAACCATAAGATCGTTTTCTAAGTCTGTGAATCTGTTTCTGTTTTGTAAATAAGTTGATTTGTATTATTTTTGTAGATTCCACAGGTAAGTGATATCATATGATATTTGTCTTTCTCTGTCTGACTTACTTCACTTAGTATGGTAATCTCTAGGGCCTGCCATGTTGCTGCAGATGGCAATATTTTGTTTTCTTTATGGCTGAGTAATATTCCATTTTGTGTGTGTGTGTGTGTGTGTGTGTGTATACATATATCACATCTTTATCCATTCATCTACTGTTGGACACTTAGGTTGCTTCCACTATTCTTGGCTATTGTGAATAGTGTTGCTATGAACATTGGGGTGCATGTGTATTTTTGAATTAGTGTTTTCATCTTTTCGGGATGTATGCCTAGGAGTGGGATTGCTGGCTCCTATGGTAACTCTATTTTTAGTTTTTGAAGGAACCTCCATACTGTTTTCCATAGTGGCTGCACCAATTTACATTCTAGGTGGCCATTTTAAACAGTGAAATCACTGACAACAAAGAGCATGAAAATGTGAAAAATGTGGCCTTAAATAGACCATGGAAAGGACACTTGTTCACAGTCTAAGAGCTGAAACAAGAAGGCAGGACATGATCTAGAGGTTTTACCTTAAGCTGCTTTATTTGAGGAATATATAAATGCCTTCAAAAATATATGTGCTCGTACTTTATTTGAAAAAAAAAAGGAAGATTTAAGTTTTTAGAGTGCTCTCTATCTGAAATGCGTTATTCAGATTCCATTCCTCCCAGTAGTAGGCTATATGTCCATGCGGTTATATGTACCATATAGTGAGAAGACAGGACCACTGAGATGGGCATCCCAGGAAACACCATAGTCTGAGTCGGGGTTGCGGGGGATGACAGGGAAGATGCACCCAGGAAGAAGACAGAGACAGAGAAGCAGAAAGGGGACAAGAGAACCTGGGGAGCAGGATGCCACTAGGACTGGGATGAGGCAGTTCCCAGAAAGCTGTAAAGTTTCCATTACACAGCAGTGTAAGTGCTTCAGAAAGTATTCAAAAAGTCAAGTAAGACAAGAGTTAAAAAAGTGTCCAAGGGCAAAAAGGGAGGACAGACATCTGGCCAACCGTAGGCCAAGGTGCATGCATCAGTGACCTGTTTTTCTCATGGGCCCGTTTCTGTTTAGTTCCTGTTGGACTTTTTGGAGTGTGTGTGTGATTGTACAAACATGGATTATTCTGGAAGCAGCTGGCATGATTTGCTTCAGGCCACCTGCTTTGGGGAGCAGCAATTCCATAAATGCAAAGAAGCAAATAATTGCAGATACTATCTGCCTGCTTTTGAATTGCCATAAAAGGCCAATTCCAATTTTGTTCTAAAAATGGGCAAAAGTTTTCAATGGCCCCATCTGGCACGAGACATTTTAAAGAAGACTTTTCGTCCTTTCAGTAGCAATGTAAACCCTTGGCAGGAGGGAGTTGGTTATTCCAGCAGTGAGTTCGTGGTCTTTCATTTTAGTACCACCCCTGACCTGTGACAACAATTGAAATGGCATTTTTTGTTTCTGTGAGTGGTGCAAATTTGCATTTGGGGTTGAATCCTTTCTTCACAGGCCCGTTTAGAAAGAACTATGAGGACTTGTGCTTTAGTAGCGATGGAGCAGGCGGTACTAAGATTAAGAGCAATGAACTAAATCCTGGTGCCCGCTTTGATGCTTCCTGGTGGCAAGGACATCCAGGTGAAAGGAACACCTTACCCTCCGAAGTGTCTCTTGGGACTAACTTGGAAGAGCTGACTTAGATCTTAGAGTTCTTCCCATTCTGAGCTTTCTCTGACTTTGCTTAGGAAGAGAATGTGAAATAATGCAACAATGATAATGGCAGTGCTGCTATTAATAGCAAACACTCACTGAGCCACCCCTCTGTTCCAGTCTATGTGCAAAGCCCTTGACAATGTTATGTAATGCAATCCTCACCATGGTCTTTATGAGATATGAGCCATTAGATTTTACAGATGAGCAAAGTGAGGTACAGAGTGGTTAAGTACCATGCCTGGAGTTGCTCAGGTGATGAGAGGTGAAGTTGCATGTCACACCTTGGTCTTCCTGACTCCCCGGCCCTCCTTCATCCATTGCTACTTCTGTGTCTGTAAAGTGCCCGGCACAGTGCCTGGCACTTAGTAGGTATTCACTGGATGGTCCTTTCCTTCTTTTCTGGGTGGTGGTTGGTTGGAAGGGCAGGCCTACTCTCTTTTGTCAGACGGATGGCGACACACCATGAACACCGCCCAGACACTGGTCATTCAGGCCGGAATGACAAACATGAGGGCAAAAGTTGCAGGACTCTCTGGTTCCCCTAGGGGATTCGAGAACATTATATAACCTTCTGAGTCACTCTTTGTCATATTGTGGTATTTCTTGATCACATCCTTAGCAGTGGTTCATGATATTTGCTATTAAGTATCTCTGGGCTTCCCTGGTGGCGCAGTGGTTGAGAGTACGCTTGCCGATGCAGGGGACACGCGTTCGTGCCCCGGTCCGGGAGGATCCCATATGCCGCGGAGCGGCTGTGCCCGTGAGCCATGGCCGCTGAGCCTGCGCGTCCGGAGCCTTTGCTCCGCAACGGGAGAGGCCACAGCAGTGAGAGGTCCGCGTACCGCAAACAAACAAACAACAAAAAAAGTATCTCTTAAAATTAAAAAACAGCAACAACAACTAGTTTTTCTTTACCAGTTGAAGACTGATTGCTGTGGTTTGGGGAGAATGAGGAGGTGTTTGAAAGGAATGTTCTTTTTATCTAAAATTCCAACATATGCTGTGAGGTCAAGGAGAGGATTTTTTTCCTATCAGTTTGGAGCTGAATCAGGAACTGAGTTTCAAGGTCCAGAGGTAGAGGAGAAACTGGCTCTTTTTCTCTTTACACAGAGACACGAAATTTTACTGCTGCTTTCCGTGCTCAGAGGCCTGAGGGAAAATGGAGAGGGTCCAGAGAGGAAAGCTGAAGGTTATGGTTTCTTTCAGCCCTGCTCAGATTTTGCCTCTGTTCATGGTGGAGGTTGGTGGAGACATTCAGAGTGTCAGAGCTGAATCCTTGCTGGATGGTGGGCATGGAATGGTGCCTCCTACAGGTCTTGGAGGGAGCAGTATTACAGGTAGCAGGAAGCCACCTTGGCTTCCTAGGGCCTGACCATTGGACCCTCCCATTACCCACCCAGCAGGGATGAAGGGTGCTGGACCCTTACTGAGAGTGGAAGTGCATTCAGGGGCACATATAACAACAGTTGTTTTAAAACAAAGCACTAAAAGCCTAATCACACATTTATATTTTAAATACAGCATGAGTGCCTGAGTTTGAACTCTGTGTTGTAATTAAGTTACATTAACCAGGTTTATTTCTATCTAGAAGGCCTCTGGGCTTCAACTACTTTGGGGTACAGCTGGCAACGAAAGAATAAAATGAACTCCAGTGTCAGACCAGCTGGGTTTGAATCACAGCTTCAGGATTTACTGGTTGTAGAGCTTGGACAAGTCACTTGCGATCTTAGTGCCCCAGTTTCCTCATCTGTAAACTGGAACGAACAATAATACCTACCTCATGGAGTTGTTGTGAGGGTTGAGTCTTAATCAAATAAAACATGTAAAGCAACCAGAACTATGTAAATATCAGCCAGTCTCATTTTTATTATTGGTGTTGTTATGGTACAAAATGGCATATGCTTGGAGGTGGGGAGACTCCCTGCAAGACAACAGCAATAATTGTTTGTTAAGGAAATTAGTTGATGGATTTCTCTGCGTTCAAGCTTTGTGTAAAAACAATGGAAAGTCCACAATGAGATCTCGCCTCACATCCACTTGGATAGCTATAATTAAAAACAAAAACCAAAAGCAGAATGAAAAATAGCAAGTGTTGGCAAGGATGTGGAGAAGTTGAAACCCTCTTAACATTGCTGGTGAGAATGTAAAATGCTTCCACTGCTGTGGGAAATAGTCTGGCAGTTTCTTAAAAAATTCAACGTAGAATAACTCTGGGACCCAACAATTCCACTCCTAGCTGTATATCCAAAAGAAGTAAAAACAGTTACTCAAACAAATATTTATATGTGAATGTTCACAGAAGCGCTATTCACAATAGCCAAAAGATGAAAACTCTCCGAATATTCATCAGTGGGTGAATAGGTGGACGAATTATGATAGATACACACAATGGAATAGTATTCAGCCATCAAAAGGAATTAAGTACTGATCTGTGCTACAATACAGATGAACTTTGAAGACATTATGTTAAGTGAAAGAAGCCAGATACAAAAGGTCACATATTGTATGACTCCATTTATTGATATGTGAAATATCTAGAATAGGTAAATCCATAGAGACAGAAGGCAGATTGGTGGATGCCAAGGAATGGGAGAAGAAGGATTGGGGAGCATCTGCTTAATGGGTACTGGGTTTTATTTTGGGGTGATAATTTTTTAGAATTAGATGGAGTTGGTGGTTGCACAACATTGTGAATTTACTATATGCCACTTTAAAATGATTAATTTTATGTTATATGAATTTCACCTCAAAAAAATGAGATAAGCTCTTTCGGATTATAAGAAACAATAATCTGGTTCACACTATTTAAAAATTATTGTTAAAATTTCTTTCTTTATGGGTACCATAAAAATCAGGAAAATGTTTTATTTAGGTGAGTGATGGAATTGGTTGGGAATGCTATTTTTTGACCTGTATGGTAGATACATAGGTATTTTCTGTATAATAATTTTTTAAGCTGCAAATTTTTGTTTTATGCACTTTTCTTTATTTGTATTTTACAACAATAAAGTAAAAAGCAAACTTGGTTAGACTGTTCTCTGAAAGAGGACTGAAACTTTCCCCCTTCTATTGAGTAAACACCCTTACTTCATAAACTTATTAACTAGTAAATATAAGTATAGACTTCTTCCTAGTTTCTCTTAGAGGTATATTTTGAAACCTAGGAAATGGGCCTTTTCTCAGACGTAATGCTCATTTGAAGAATTCTTTAGGGTTTAGCACAGCGCTAAAAGTTTTGCTGAGTAAATGAATTAATGAATGGGAAAGTGACCAATGTAAGAATATAGAATGAAGAGAAAGTAGAGAGCAGACTATGTGATGAGTCAGTAATGCTTTGTTTCTTTCGATTGGGATAATTGAAATTCTGTGCTGTCTACTTCAGTGTTGCCTACTCTGTGTTTAGAAGGTAGTTAAAAATTTTTAGAAAGGGTTGAATGGGATCTTAAAGTCATCCAGTCCAACCAATTACTGACACACAACCCAAATCGGATGGCTGTGCCCCTTATGAGCACTGCCTTTGAGGCAGTCCGCACCTTCTTTGGACAGCTTTAGATATTTTCATGTTCTTTTTGGCATATAGCTGCATTCTATCCCTGGATTTCCAACCAAAAGAGGTTTTGAAGGTATGAGGAAGGAGCACCCTTACTATGAAAATATATTTGGGAAAAGGCATGTTCTCTTTTAGCATCATTTTTTTATAAATCTTGTGAGCAGAGGACCCTGCGTAGCTCATCATTGTGTGAGCAACTCAAAATACCAGATACTCATTGGAATTGAGTGACCAAATTCTTGACTTCAGTAAAAATATAGACTGTCACATTTATGTGTGCCTTCCCATCCTCCTAATGGTCCTAATATTTGAGTAAAAGTGATAAAACTTAGCAGAGTGCTTACCTGAAAGGCAGGGTAGATTTTGTATTTAAACACAGACGCACATACAGGTGAAACTGTGGCAAGAAGCCAAACTCATTCCTCTGTGTCTAGTGGAAATCTTCCCCACAGGAATATTCAGCCAGGGATACAGAGGCTCCTGTCCTGTTGCTCAGTTAACTCAACTCAAGACAGAGCAAATGCCCAACAACACGCACACACACACACACATACACACACACACGCGCGCATGCATGCACACACACACACATTCATATCCACCCCTTCAAGCCAGTGCGCCATGTAAAACCATAACACGAGTGGTGATCTAAATAATGCGCATTGTTGTGATGACTGCTAATAAGGTTGACCTGTTAGTGAGGAAAAACAGCTGTCAGTTACTCTTTTCGTTTCTTAACACTATATTAAGTGAACTTGGATTAAATGCCAAAGAACACACTTTCATAAAGTATTGAAAAGATTTTGGATATCAGCCCTGTGAGCTATCTATGTTTTAACTTTAGAGCCTGAGCTCTCCCTTTAAAAATAATTTTAGACATATATAATAATGTAAAAACTTTTTACTCGGACATTTATTTATGGCAGTTTAGTTCTACAGCTCTTTTTACAACATGTCCTGTCCTTCTTCAGAAAGGTAAACCTGTAGTAAGTGCTGAGTCAGGACACTAACAAAGAGCTAACAGAGTTTTATTGGCAAAAGAAATCAGTCGCTTGAAATATGTTAATGTATTTCTGTTAAAGTGATAGCCAGGAATGTCTAGATTAATATTAACCTCAATGAAATTGGAATTACCCAAGAAAGTTGATTCTGTTTTCAGAGAAATATTTTGTTTGCTCTCTTTAGAGGCTAGGCAACCGTAGAAGTTACTATCTTAGAAAGTCTCCCTAGACTAGAGCCAAAAACAATTCCAAGATTTTTGACTCTGGTTTTCCTTTTTAGTGTCTTACTCTATGTAACATCCCAGACAAGCACTTATCAAATGAATCCTCTTCTGTTCTATGTGAAAGAAAAGACATTATGGACTTACATGGGAGTGAAAATCTCATTATTGCCAAAGTTGGCCCCATTTTCTGTGTTGTTAGACTAATATGACAATGATCGACTCAGTCTTCAATGTGTATGTGTTGGTTGCACCTCTGAGGAAAAATAGGCACATAGGGTCTCACTGGTGAGGGTAAGGGCCATCATGTCATTTTTGCAATACAATTTTTAAAGATCAAAGTATAGTTGATTTACAATATTGTGTTAGTTTCAGGTGTACAACAAAGTGATTTGGCATATATATATATATATATATATACATATATATATATGTATATATATATATACACACACACACACACATATATATCTATACATATATGTACACATATATATTCTTTTTCAGGTTCTTTTCCATTATAGGTTATTACAAGTTACTGAATGTAGTCCCCTGTGCTATACAGTAAGTCCTTGTTGATCTATTTTATATATAGTGGTGTATATCTGTTAATCCCTTACTCCTAATTTATCCCTCCCCCAGTTTCCCCTTTGATAACCATAAGTTTGTTTTCTGTGTCTGTGAGTCTGTTTCAGTTTTGTAAATAAGTTGATTTGTATTATTGTTTTTTAGATTCCACATATAAGTGATCATATAATATTTGTCTTTCTCTGACATATTTCACTTAGTATGATACAGTAATCTCTAGGTCCATCCCTGTTGCTGCAAATGGCATTATTTCATTCTTTTTTATGACTGAGTAATATTTCATTGTGTGTGTGTGTATATATATATATTTATATATATATATATATATCCACATCTTCTTTATCTGTTCATCTGTTGATGGTTGCTTCCATATCTTGGCTACTGTAAATAGTGCTGCTATGAATATTGGGGTGCATGTATCTTTTCACATTATTAAAGTTTTCATCTTTTCCGGATATATGCCCAGGAGTGGGACTGCTGGATCATATGGTAACTCTCTTTATAGTTTTTGAAGGAATCTCCATACTGTTTTCCATAATGGCTGCACTTATTTACATTCCCACCAACAGTGTAGGAGGGTTCCCTTTTCTCCACACCCTCTCCAGCATTTACTTTTTGTAGACTTTTTGATGATAGCTATTCTGACAGGTGTGAGGTGATACCTCATTACAGTTTTGATTTGCATTTCTCTAATCATTAGCGAGGTAGAGCATCTTTTCACATGCCTTTGGCCATCTGTATGTCTTCTTTGGAGAAATGTCTATTTAGGTCTTCTGCCCATGCAGTACAATTTTTAAAGCAACAGAAACTAGCCATGTACATTTGAGATGAGGTTGAGAGGGTCAGTTTGTCTGCCAAAGATTAAGGGTATTGGAAGATCAATCTGAGTCACCAAATTACCACATTTATCTGAATATTAGCTTAGAGTCAGGTTAAGGATTTAGCCTGTAAATGGGGGCATAAGGCATGTTGAAGCTGGAGAAATCCATTTGGTAGAGGAGAATGCTAGTTAATGAAAATGTTGATTTCCTTGCCCATAATATAATGTTTTTTTTAATCCATTTACTGGCTAAACTTTTTTCCATGAGGCAATTTGTCAACTTTCCCTAAATGTGAAGACATTTACATCAGTAGAAACTATTTCTCTTTTATTTATTTTATCACCGTTATTACTATTTGTTAAATGCTGGTCATTAATTCCTGAATGTTTTAAATTCTAAATAAAGGGGAATTTCAATTTTTAGATGATTATTTTTAGTGTATGTGAATAGGCATTTTAGATAAATCATAAATCTTTAAATTTTCCTCTTCATAAAGTAGCAAAATGTATTATATATATGAACACAACGGTTTGAATGGTACTGAGTTTCAACAAAAATGGCATTTAGCTTTAAATTGGATGGCATATGTTTTGGATTATTGAATTTCTATATGTGGTATTCAATAAAATAAAAATATTTTTGCCTCCATAAAATAAAAAGTCAGGTAGCCATCATGAGTGGCTTTTCTTTAAAGAAAGAGGCATCTTTCGAGTTCAAACACTGTTATATAACATGCTTGTTTTCTTTGTCCTTCTGGCTGGGGCCATGACTCAAGATATGCCCATTCTGCAGCCTACAAATCCTTATGTGTATTTTTATGTTAGGCATATATTTCCAGAGAGAGAGAGAGAACATGGGAACACGCAATAGAAATTTTCAGAAATTAATCAAGATTAAGTAGAACCAAAGAATGTAAACTGTATACATTTAATTTTTATACCTGGTGAACTGCAAAAATAGTCTTTGCAATACATTAAATTGAGCAAACTAAGAAGTGCTTTCTTATGTAGAAATCCCTTTAATTATGAAGGGAGAAAGTATGTTGTTACTATATTATGGATTTCTATTTGTTGGCTTCTATTCAGGAATATCATCTCTTGGCACAAAGAGGGAAACCTAGAAGTGGCAACATAAAGAATTGTCTCACTTTTTCATTAGCTGGAGTTTGGCTAAACATAAGGTTGAATATCAAGGCTAGAACCTTGTTCCCAGTGTCATTCATCTTTGCTGTAGAAGACTGCTGATTTACCATAACTCCTGGATAGGGTTAGGAGGCGGGGCTTTGCTATAACTTTCCTAGAAAGCATTCATTCACTCATTCATTCATTCATTCATATAGTTATTTATTTATTAATCCATTCAAACAGCAAGTATTTATTGAGAACTCTGCATTAGGCAAATGTTCAGTTCTCTGGAGATATGTTACTGAACAAGACAGACGAGGTCCCTGCTCTTGGAGTGCTTATATTAGACAGGGAACACAGACAGAAAACAACTAAACAAACAAATGAGCAAGATATTTCAGAGAGGGGAAAGTGCGGTGAAGAAAACACAGCTGCAGGAGAGAGGGGTTGATAGTTGTGGAGGGAAAGTGCCATTTCGGAGAGTGACCTGGGAAAGCATCTCTGAGGAGGTGACTTTTCAGCTGAGTCATGAATGCCAAGTCAGAGCAAACTGTGCATCTAATCTGGGAGCAGGGTGTTCTGGGCAGAGGGAGCAGCAAAGTACAGTGACCCCAACAGGAACAAGCTCGGTTTATTAGAGGAACAGAAAGAAGGTTGGTGTGGGTGGAGAAGAGCCCTCATGTAAAGGAGTGTTAGGAGGGAAGCCCAAAGGAGGCTTGGCCTTATCACATGGTATCTGCAGGCTGTGCTTTATTTAAGACACAGACTGTATCCTTTGTATTTTGCCAATATAGCATCAGCATACACAGTTGTAGAGTGAAAAATATGCTCCCTTCATGGTTTCTTTCATTCAAGGAAAAATAATCAGGTTATTTTTCTCTCATTGATTAAAAAAAAAACCCAATTATTTATGCTTCAGGTGGGCAAAGCCTGAAGGACCTAAATAAAAAGTAAAGAGTACAAGTATTTTAAAACTTCATGCATCACCACGAGGAAACTAGGAGGCTACAAGGCGTTCCTTCTTTAGCTCCCCTGAACTTGAGGTGCACCTTTGGTCAGGTCCACGTGGGCCAACTGTAACATAAGGCTTAGCACGTCTTGCTCAAGAATGTTGGAGAATCTATAACTTCATCATGTGTCATTCATGTTCTCACGATGGAATTGCCATTAAATTTTGAGGCTCGTGAAACATGGACAAAAGCCCAGGAAGGTTCAAGTGTGGGCGTGTCCCACACAGGTTCTCACCTGTCACGTAGGGAGAGAAGTTCAGAGGAGCAGCAGATGTCCACCCTGCTGCCAGGTGTTCCATTAGCAGCATAAGCCCTGGGCTGCTCAGGGGTCACCTTCTGGGGATAGTGAAAGTACCTCCTTTTTATATAGAATCTTTTTGACCTCAGAGCTTGGAGAGGAACCCATGACTTGTTTAAGTGTGATGTGAAGTTTGACCTTCGTTTTCCTCAGAGTAGCTCTACACTCATCTCTTTTCTTTTTTGTTGACTATGCATGAAAAATATAGGAAGTCTGTGGGGTTTAGTAAAAGGATATACTTTCAACTTTGAAACAGTCAAAAGGAGTCTTTCCCTAAGACTTGTTCCATTTAATATTCCAATAGCTTGATCAACAACTATTTATTTTTACTGACCAGCTCCATGGCAAAATCCACCTCCAAGATCACTTCCTTCGTGAAGCATTGCTTTATAACATGTGGGGCAAAGGGCTCTCCGAATTACAGTCCAGCACAGCACACTGTTTGATGTTTGATGGCTGTGTTCCCCATGAGACGTTTTGGTGGATTCCATACAGAAAGTCAGTGTGGGGTGGTGGAAACTACACAGGGCTAGTTCTCAGACAGCTCCTTACACTTGCTGAGGAGCCCCTGCTCTGACATTAGTAAAATGGCAATAATACCAATCTGAGGGGTTTTGTGAGTTTAAACCAGGTTATGTGCATATAGTGCCTGGTAAATAGAAACCATTAGAAAAAAGGCAGCTGTTAATTTATTCTGGGTAAACTTGATTGCCAGTATTAGTGACCAAAATCTTGAGGTCTTTGGTGGGGTAAGATAGCTTCTCTCTCTCTGATCTCTTTTTCTCTTTGTAAGGTAATATTTCTCTGCTTCTGCCTTCTTTAAAAAATAATTTCACATTTAAATGGCAAGTCTCAGGCATGTGTAACTTCTCACTAGAGTGGATTTTTCAATCTAGTACAAATCAGTCAAGATGTTTCTTAAAAATTGATCATGTAATGGACTAGTTATCAAATTTATTGCTTCTAAATTCACTATCTTAAAGGTAGAAATGATAATTAATTACACACAGTTTTCAGAAGAATCACATAAATTATTTTTGTTGTTGTTTTTGGCTGTGCTGTGAGGCATGTGGGATCTTAGTTTCCCAACCAGGGATTAAACCTGTGCCCCCTGCAGTAGAAGCATGGAGTCTTAACCACTGGACCATCAGGGAAGTCCCTCACATAAACGATTTACTTGAAAATATCCTATCTCACAGGTAGAAGTAGGTGGAGGATCTGGAAACATTTTTCTCTCTGTGCTTGGGGTTAAATTTCACAGTAAGATCTTCCTTTTTTTTTTGAAAGATTCTAGCAGGTCTGTATGTTAACCTTGTCTGATAAGCAACCAGCTAAATCTGTGACCCTAGGAAGAAAGAGTTAGAGTGAGAGGGGCCATGTGGTCTGGTGAGTTATACGGACAATATCATAGATATTTTGCCATCTGTCTCACAAAGTCTTCACTTGTGCAAAGAACACTGATTAGTGTGTCTGGAGAGTGGGGACAGACACATTTTCATTTAGTAAGGATAAATAATTGTTATGGACTGAATGTTTCAATGCCCCCAAAATTCCTATGTTGTGATCCTAACTCCTAATGTGATGCTATTAGGAGGCGGGAGCATTTGGGAGATAATTAGGTTGTGAGGGTGGAGCCCTTGTGAGTGAGATTAGTGCCCTTATAAAAGAGGCCCCAGAGAGCTCTTTTACCCCTTCTGCTTTGTGACAACACAGGAAGAAGGCAGCTGTCTATGACCAAGAAGCAGGCCCTCCCCAGATATTGAATCTGTCAATGCCTTGATCTTGGACTTCCAGCTTTCAGAACTGTGAGAAACAAATATTTATTGTTTAAGCTACCCAGTCTATGGTATTTTTGTCATAGCAACTTTAATGGACTAAGATAATGATGTGTACCTATAATTGTTTTATGAGCTGTGGGATCCTTATCTAAATTTTACAATGGATAACAAAAGGACTTGTATGTAGGAATAATAGTGAAGAATCCTATTTCATTGAATAGCACCATCATGTATCCAGTATCATAAGCCCAAAATCCTGTCATTCTTACTTCCATCTCTCACAGCTTTCATATCCACAGTATCATGAAAATCCTGTCTTTTTTTTTTTTTTTTTGGCCATGCCCCACAGCTTGCAGGATCTTAGTTCCTGCAACCAGGGAATGGGCCCAGGCCCTTGGCACTGGAAGCTCAGAGTCCTAACCACTGGACTGCCACGGAGTTTCTGAAAATCCTTTTTTTTTTTTTTTTTTTGGCGGTACGCGGGCCTCTCACTGTTGTGGCCTCTCCCGTTGTGGAGCACAGGCTCCAGACATGCAGGCTCAGCAGCCATGGCTCATGGGCCCAGCCGCTCCGCGGCATGTGGGATCTTCCCAGACCAGGGCACGAACCCGTGTCCCCTGCATCGGCAGGCAGACGCTCAACCACTGCGCCACCAGAAAAGCCCCAAATCCTGTCATTTTAATGTCTGTATATCTTTTCTCTCCTCCACCACTACCACTAGTCCAGAGTACCATTACTTCTTTTTTAAAAAATTGAAGTATAGTTAATTTACAATGTTGTGTTAGCTTCAAGTGTACAGCAAAGAGATTCAGTTATATGTATATTTGCAGATTCTTTTCCATTCTAGGCTATTACAAGATATTGAGTATAGTTCCCTGTGCTGTACAGTAGGTCCTTGCTGTTTACCTGTTTTATGTATAGCAGTGTGTATATGTTAATCCCAAATTCCTAATTTATCCCCCTCCCCCTCCCCCACCCTGGCTATCCCCTTTGGTAACATAAAATTGTTTTCTATGTCTGTGAGTCTATTTCTGTTTTGTAAATAAGTTCATTTGTATCATATTTTTAAGATTCCACATATAAGTGATACCATATGATGTTTATCTTTGTCTGACTCACTCCACTTACTATGATAATTTCTAGGTCCATCCATTTGCTGCAGATGGCATTATTTCATCCTCTTCTTATGGCTGAGTAATACTCCATTGTATCTTGTTCAAACTCCTCATTAGCCTCTGGACTTTTCTATCTTTTCTGTCACTCTTGATTCAGAATGTTCCAGTTGGATATCCACATTGTAGCCCTGTGATCTTTACAAAAGGCAAATATGAGCATATTATTCAACACCCTGTTACCACCCCTTAAAACACTGTGATTGAGTTCCTGCGCTTCTGGGATAAAGTGAGAAACTCTTTAAAATAGACTATACAGGAGCTTCCCTGGTGGCGCAGTGGTTGAGAGTCCGCCTGCCGATGCAGGGGACGCGGGTTCGTGCCCCGGTCCGGGAAGATCCCACATGCCGCGGAGCGGCTGGGCCCGTGAGCCATGGCCGCTGAGCCTGCGCGTCCGGAGCCTGTGCTCCGCAATGGGCGAGGCCACAACAGTGAGAGGCCCGCGTACCAAAAAAAAAAAAAAAAAAAAAATTAAAATAGCCTATCCAGCCATGGACTACAGAGCCTTCCCAGCTTCATCTTGCTCAGCAATCCCTCTCATTTTTCAATCCACTCACAGTGGCTGTCTTCACATTCATAAAATAGACCCAGCTCCCTCTCTTTTCCTGTGCAGTTCCCTCTGGAAAGTGCCTGTCTGATCTTTGCCCTTAATTTCCTTTTCTTCTAATCATCATTCAGAATTAAGTTCAAGTGATCTCTCTGTTGAGGTGAAATTCCTGTAATAGCAGAGGGCACCTCCCTCCTTCCTGGCATTTTTTCCCATTTCAGTTTTACACTTACTTGTGTGGCTTGTGTACTTTGTATTTGTTTAACTTCTCCGGTACACTCTAAGAACCTAGACAACAAGAATTTGCTCACCATTTATCCCCAGTGCCTGTCTCAGTGCTGGGCACATAAAAGTCACTCAATAAATACTTGTTTTCAGACTATAAGCTCCATGACGGCAGAGGTGATGCTCGTATTATTCACATGTGTATATCCGATGCAATAACTGTTTCTTGGATGAATAAGTAAGTTTTCAAAGCATTTTCCCATTTGTTATCTTATTTGAGCCTCCCAGCCACCCCTTGAGATTAAGGTATAAGTGAACAACTCAAGTTCGCACTTCTCATAATTACGTGGTACTTGACCTGGAACACAATACTTCTCTAAACCCATTTCTTATTTATTACCTTGTTCCCATCAAAGGCATCAAATTCTGTTTTCCTGATTTTCAATTCATTCTGATATTTTACTATTATATCTGAGTCCAAGTCTTTTTGTTACATATTGTAAAATGTGGATAAGCATTCCGCATCTCATAAAGCAGTTGTAGGTATACATCATTCGTTCTTATTAAGAGTCTGTTCCCATCGGATACACTCACCAGAGTGTTTCCTTACACTGATGAAAGTTTCACAACACACATGACAGAACATTTACAGGGTTGTCTGTGTAACTCACCAAACCACATGGCCTCCTAACTCATTTTCCCTAAGACCACAGTTTCAGCTCATCAGACAAGTTTAATGTATAAAACTGCAGTCATCTTTCAAATTGAAGGAAGATCTTCCCACATTTGACTGCAAAAAATAACACTAGGCCCAAAGAAAAAGTTTTTCCAGATTCTTTTGCATCCTTTTAGGTGTGAGGGAAGAAGTATTTGGGCCTTAGTGGTCTCCAGTTACCAAATGAGGGTATTAATAGCCATCTCATAGGGTTATTGTGAGGATTAAAATGAATATGACTAAAGTGTGTGAGATCACTTTACAAATCATAGTTTATAACTATAAATTATTATTTCAGGGGTATGTACAGAAATCAGTTAAAGTTTGTTTGTTAGGTAAATCATTATAAAGTTGAGGATCATTTCAGACTATTTCCAAACCTTTTTCTATTCTCTCTTTCTTCTCTCCATTCTTGTCATCACCCAATGCCTCCTTCTTGGCCAATTTCCCTAACTTTATAACTCTACCCACTAAAATCTCTCTCCTTTTCTCTCTGATCTATTCTACTTTCTATTTCCAAAGTAATCTCTCTCTCTTTTTTAAAAAAAAATATCTGTATTGGAGTATAATTGCTTTACAATGTTGTGTTAGTTTCTGCTGTAAAACAAAGTGAACGAGCTATGTGTATACATATATCCCCATATCCCCTCCCTCTTGAGCCTCCCTCCCACCCTCTAGGTGGTCACAAAGCACTGAGCTGATCTCCCTGTGCTATGGGGCTGCTTCCCACTAGCCATCCATTTTACATTTGGTAGTGTATATATGTCAATGCTCAAAGTAATCTCTCTTAAACCTTTTATGTTCTTTCCTGCTTTTAAACTTTCTTCAAGACTAGTGACCTGACCTTGTCTTATTCTTTTTATTTTCTTTTCTGCACCCATCCCTAGTTTCTGGAGTACAGTAAGTGTTAAATAAAGTTTTAGTTTGTTTAAACAACAAAATCTTGTGGCCTAGAGCACAGTAGTCTCCAAATTTGGACTCATCATCCCAGGAAATGCTTAAGACCATCCACTGGGAAATGGAAAGAAACTATTAGGACTTTATTCCTAATTAGTTTTCAGATCATACCTTTCAAAATTTTAATTTATATTTTGTGTGTATTTTGTAGTTGTACATCCAAATAAATAAGTATACGTGTGTTGGGAATGTATGCTCAAAAGTTTTTCTGAGTATATTGAATTGTTTTTTGCTGCGATAAGGCTGTGACACAAATAATCCCACAATCTCCGTGGCTTCCAATAATAAACATTTACAGTAAGTCCCCTATACGAACCGTCAAGCTGCGAACTTTCAAAGATGTGAACCAGAATTCAATCCTCTACAAATGGTTGTGCTTTTGTGTACTTTACTGTACAGTACTGTGTAGAGTAACAGTAGTACAGTATCTTTATTTCAAGCCCAGGATGTCCGGAAGCAAGTGTAAAAACAGTGGTGATGTGGCCAGTACTGTAATGTACTTTTCAGGGTACTGCACTGTAAGATTAAAATTGTTCAGTTTTTGTTTATTATTTGTGTGAAAAGTATTATAAACCTATTACAGTACAGTATTATATAGCCAATTGTGTTAGTTGGGTACCTAGGCTAACTTTGTTGGACTCACGTACACATTGGGTTTACGACTGCGCTCTCGGAATGGTACTCGTTTGTATGTAGGGGACTTACTGTACTTCTTACTAGGTTGGCTGGGATTAGCTGTGGGCCCCTCTGGTTGGTTGTGAGTTATCTGAGGCTCTGGTTTGGATTTCTGCATTGGATTTAGGGCTGCTAGATGTCTCTCTTATTCTAGGACTATCAGCTAGTCAGGGAAACTCTTCTTGTGGCAAAGCACATGATTGCAAAAAGCCTGGTAGAATCTCACCCTGCCTCCTCAGTCCTCAACCAGGACTAGTACTCTCTTTCTTCTGCCCACAGTCTATTGATCAAAGCAAGGCACATGCCTAAGCCCCATGTCAGGGAGGGCAGGATCATATATTCGCCCCTGGAAGGAGAGGAGAGAGTAAACATTTGCTGAACAATAATCCAATTCACTGCACTTGTAAAAAGCATGCAGTAAAAGACTGTGTGTGTGTCCATTGGCTTTGCCCTGGAGGATGAAGTCCAAATGTCATACGGCAGCACTCTGGGACCAAGTCTGCCTTTCCAGTCTCATCTGCCAGTGCTGGTCTTCATACACGCTGTGATCTTGGGTGTCTAGGCCAGTTGGGTGCTATCCTCCAAATGTGCTCTGAAAGTTTCCACCTGTGCCTTTTATGGATCATAACCCTGACTGTGAAGCAGGTTGCTACTGGTAGGGAAGAGAGAGTTCAAGTCACCACATCCAAGGGTTACAGGAAGGGGTAGTCTGGGCTGGGCCAGAATCACGATCCTGGAGGTCAATTTGACCTGAGAGCATCAATGAGGGATACTTTGGAAGGGGCCGCTCTCAGTTTCAATAGAGTTTGAGTCATTGGTCAAGGAAGTCCAGAGTATCCATGCAAGGGATTCAGGCCTGGCTCAAGAGTACAGTACTTGGCATCTGCAGGCACTTGGGAAATGTTTGTTAAGAGCTTGATGTATTCATGAATGGGCACTGCAGACCATCTCCACCGCTGCCACTCTGGTCTGAGCCACTATCATCTTCAATCCAGGGTTTGGAGGTAGTTGCCTCTAATTGTTCTCCTTTTCCCTGGGAGATAGCACCCTCACAATAGTCTACAGGTCCTACGTGATCTGGCCGCTCAGTTTCTTTCTCTCCACGTCTCCTACAACTCGGCTTCCTCTTCACTCCAGCCACTGGAGTGGCTGTTCTCTGAACGTGTAATTCCTGCGGTTCTCTGAATGTGTAATTCCTCCATTCCACCATTCATACTCTCACACAGGCAGTTGGCTCAACCTGTATGAGATTCACAAGAGTCACATGAATCTTTATTTACCTCCTGGCCTCCTTCAGGGCTTCCCTGAAATGTGGCCTTCCTATGGAGGCCTTCCCAACTACCCGATCTAAAATTGTACTTCTCCAGTACAACTCCAGTTCTCTGCCATTACTGTTCTCCAGAACACTTTGCGCCGTGTGAGAGATGTTTTAATTTTTAGCTGTCTATGGTCTGCTTCTCTCCGTAGAGGGAAGCTCTGTGGAGGTGATTGTTTTTGCTGTTTTGTTTCCTCTAGTACTAAGAATAGTTCTTGCCCATCAGGTCCTCAATCCGTGTTTGGTCAATATCAATTAATGAAAATTTCAGCATTCTTCCTCTTTTGTTTCCTCACAGCGCTTTCTCTGTACCCATTTCATAGTATATGTCATATCCTAGCAGTATAGAATTAATCTGTGTGCTGCTTCTCTCTGCCACCAGGATGGGTATCCAGTGCTGAATTCTGCATGTGCTTAATACATTTCGCCCCCCCCAATTTATGATGGTTTATTGAAAGCAAAACAATAATGCAAATGTAAAACTTTTTCACAGTCCTCTTGAAAGGCCGCTAATGACATATTCACCAGGAACCATAATTTCTCTCTAAAAGAATCCTGATAGGTGTCATTTGCCCGTACAGAAACAATTCACCTTACCTTGGTGATGCTTTTTATTTTATTTTTAAAAATTTTTATTGGAGTCTAGTTGATTTACAATGTTGTGTTAGTTTCAGGTGTACAGTAAAGTGAATCAGTTATACATATACATATATCCACTCTTTTAGATTCTTTTCCCATATAGGCCATTACAGAGTATTGAGTAGAGTTCCCTGTACTATACAGTAGGCCCTTATTAGTTATCTATTTTACATATAGTACTGTGTATATGTCAATCCCAATCTCCCAATTTATCCCTCTCCCCTTTTCCCTGGTAACCATAAGTTTTAATACTTTTTAAAAAATGAATTATATTTATGCTTTTAAAGACATTGCATTATCATTTTTCTTTCTCTTGCTGAACGACTATTGTTTCACATTCAAAATCAGTCATTTCTTAAACACCAAGTAGTTGCATTCTAGCTATTTATGTGGACAGCCCATCCAAATACAGAATTACTGCATTTCTAACCCTTCCATATTTTAAAAAGTTACTCTTTCTTTGGGCTTGGATGACCATCTCGTTGAGAGGCACAAAATGCTTGACATTGCTCAGAACAGTCTCACCTTTCAATAATGATTTAAGTTAAATGGAGAAGGTTTGGGGATCCAAGTTCTATGTCATAACATTTAAAAGTGACTTTCACAATGGGAAAAAAAATGAGAAAGATGGTGGGGATGGGAAACAGAAAAAACAAAAAGTAGACATAGGTTAGGCACCAGGTGCCTTTCATTCAACGAATACAAGGGTGCCATAGCAAATGGGATTGTATACACATATAGGCATCCTTATTATATTGAAAATATAAAATGGTTTTATCCTAATTGGTGACTCTAAAGAGGAATGGCTGCATATTAATTATGACAAATTTCTGGCCTGTATATTAATTATGACAAATTTCTGGCTTTGATAGGAGTTCTTCCCTATCAAAACCAGCATAGTATGACAAATTTCCACCTGATGGATGTATAGTGGCTTACTATACACAACAGAGAAAATATGTATCATTCTGCTTTACCTTACAAAAGACGAATGAGTTTAATAATAAAAAAACCTCTTTGATCCAGTAACCTGGGCCTATAAACAAGAACCTTCTTGTTAAATATCTTGGTGAATATCTTTAAAAAATTCCCCTATTGGTTTTAGTACACTGGCTTAATTGGGTATCATATGTTACAGTTTATACTATCTGCTGTTTGTTTCCCAGACCAGAATTGTACTGCCAAATTGCCAGTTAATCTACAAACTCTTATGTTATGACACAAATTTTTAAATAATGATTCAATTTCCATTAATAATCTACAAAGTTGTTTTACATAGAGACAAATAGACACAAATTAGAGTTTACCATATAACAATTTGCTAATTGTGTTATAGTATTGGCTTTTTTGTTGTTGTTACTATTGAAATGTTGTTACAAAAATTAACTACTTAAGATTTGGAGACATATTATTTTTAAATGTTACAAAATTTTGAAAAAGGTGCTATTTTCCTTCAGATATTGAAAAAAAATTTAAATTATTGGTATCAGAAAAGATATAATTGGAAAGTTGTTAGAAAAAAAAGTAAAGAGAAACTTTGGCTGGTTAAATAAATTTTTTGGAGAAATAGGTGGAATGACAGAACAAAAAAGAAAAGAGTTTCAGAACTAGAATATTCAGCAGAATGCAGCATAGATATGTCATTAATGGAGCAGTATGTAAATTTACCTTCCATCTCAATGTCAACTCTAAATGAAGAATTTTAAGAACAATTTGAATGGAGAAAACCACTAAAGAATCCTTTAAACTGAACATTCTATATGCCATCCAGGTTCATGGCCATCTAATTTGAATATGCAACAAAAGGACATGCCACTCTTGTAGAAAATTATCCAATTTTTATAAGAAAGTATAACATTCCAATACAAACTGCTAGGCAAGAATATTTCAAATATGATTATGTACAAATTCTCCCAAATGTTTAAACTGATTAGATTATGGTTATTTTATCTCAAAAGATTCTATTTTTTGTCTATATTATACGTACTTGGGGATGGAAAAAAATCCACTAATGAATGAGAAAGTATTCAGTGACTGACAGCTTTTATTACATATTCTTACTAAGAATGAAAGTAAATGAAATGCACATCAACAGTAATGTAAGTATTCAAAATTGAAATCTTATATAGAAAAATTTTATAACTATCAATGCTACCAGAGATGATTTGGAAAAGAGAAAAATATTGGCGTACTATGAAGGCTTCTTAATATACATGATTCAGTTTTTGGCAAAGCTATGCTTTAGCATTAAGAAGATTATTCAAGAAACTTTGTGAGTTGAGATAATGGTAATTTGCTGAATTTTGCAGAAACTATAGCAGAGTTTTATATTATGGAAGACATTTGCACAGAATACAAACTTCGGCAACATAACATACTTCTTAGGGGATGGAATGAAAAAGCCAAAATTGTAAAATTATAACAATAGCTTGGATAAAAAGAAAAAAAAAAGAAATGTAAAACATAATGTAATTATTATAGATAAAATCCCTAATGTAGGCCAAGTAGAGTAAAGAGAAGTTATTGTTAGGTGTGTGGATTATAGAAATGCATGTATTTCCATATGTGAACTCTTGGATTGGAATTTCCCATGTAAATTAAATAACTGAAGAAGAATTATGTACATTTCTTGTGGACTAAACCACTTGAAAAAACAATAATAAAGGTAAAAACAGTTTGAGGGTCCAGTGATATACATGTATATAGAAAACATAACAGATTGCACAAAAGTGCCTTTATTTCTTGATTTGTACATTCTTTATACTTGATAGTTAACAATGCAGTTGAAAAACATTTTTTGGCACCGTTAAATTTTCTATCTTTCGAGAACTAACTACTTTCTGACTTCAACCAAACATTGAATTGTATTTAAAACACATTTACTAAAGATTAAAAAACTTAAAAACCTTTGTCATATATGTGATGGGGAAGAAAACTGATAGTGTTATATCACTAAAAACTAAATTACAGGCAGTGTGTTGTGCACTTTTAGAAATTGCTGATGATGTAATTAAAGATACATAAATACATAGATATACTAATAGTATGATCAATAAAGAATAACATGCAATATGAATACAGTAAATCTAGATCATAATAATACACAATAATAATTTGTAATAATGATGTCATAGTATAACCATTACTAGTGATACATAATAATGATGTATACGTCTCATTTTAAAAAGTTTTCAGTATCAAAAGACTATCTCAGCCATCTTCTAGTTTCAGATCAGGGGTTTGCAGAAGGGTTAGACAGTAAATATTTTAGGCATTGTGGGCCTTTTGGTCTCTGTTCAATTACTCAGCTCTAATGCTGTAGAGTAAAAGTTGCCATAGACAATACGTAAGCAAATGAGCAGGACTGTGTTCCAATAAAATTTTATTGGTGGATGCTGACATTTTAATTTCATAGAATTTTCAGGTATGATGCGATACTATTAACATTTTTTCCAGTCATTTAAAAATGCAAACGCCGTTCTTATGGGCTGTACAAAAACAGACGGTGGGTCATATTTGGCCCTGGAGCCACTGTTAGCTGACCTCTGTTCTAGATGACATATACACTTTGAAATCTGTAGAAATGAATTAGTACAAGTACATAAAAATTTACAACTGAAATTTACTGACGAACATGCTAAGAAAAACATATTGATGGGACATCATCATGCAGCATTAATTTACTGCACACAATTCCAAATACTTATCTGGCTGTCAGTTTACATTTAACTCTGTCAATATCAGTGCCAGTGGAGAATTTATTCTCAAACTGAAAATTTATTAAACATGATTTAACGTCTACAGTATTACAAAAAGTGTAGTCTAGTCCAGCGGCCATTTCTATAGAATGAGACACAGTTACAAATAAATATTGGAATTGCTGTAATAAATTTATTTGCCATGGAAGAATGATGTGTAATTATTTTAAACAAATTACTATATTATAATTAGTTAACATTTTTTATTACTGGGATTACAATTTTGAACTTTGTATTTTATGTTCAGTAGTTTGATTTGTGAATTTTATAAAGAATGACTTTACACCTGTTGCAGTTGTTATAACTGGAAAATAAACACTATACTGACTTAAAAACTTTTACATGAGTAAGAGATGTCTTTTTTTTTTTTTTTTGCGGTACGCGGGCCTCTCACTGTTGTGTCCTCTCCCGTTGCGGAGCACAGGCTCCGGACGCGCAGGCTCAGCGGCCATGGCTCACGGGCCTAGCCACTCGAGATGTCTTTTTAAAATTTGTATGGGTGCCCTGTGTGGACCAATGGAAGCCAGTCCTTGGTAGGGATGGAGAGTCCCATCCAGGACAGTCCTAAGGGAGATAGATTACAGAGATGAACAAAACATGACTCTTGGCCTTACGGTGCTTCTGGCCTAGGCTGAAGCTATATGTTTTGCAGTCCTAACATTTATTTTAAAACATCCCTCCCTGTTATTGTTTTCTTCCATTGCTGTATTGCAGTGCAGTCCAGGGTTTTACTTTAAAACAAAAACAGCGATGTAAAATTTACCCTACCTAACAGCAATAAAGCAAAAACGGATGAAAAAATGGAAGCCACTCTGTCAGTATGCTGTGATGTGTAAAATGTTACATTGTGTGAGTTTTTGGTTGTTTATTCTACCTCTTATCTTTAACTGCACTTGGTAGAGTCAAGCTTTACAGACCCTGCTGCGATTAGCCTCATGTATTAAGGACAAAGATTAGTCAGATTGACAACTTGTTATTTTTGACAGGACCTGTCAGCTCTATGATCAGCAAAATTATACACTGAAGATAACTTCAGGTACAAAAAGAAATTCCTCAAAGCCGAAGCTCATTGGCTTTTAGACAAAAATACGAAATCCTCTAGAATTGTAGAGTCAAACAAAACTTTTTTTTAGAAATAAACTTTGAAACTCATGGAGGCTGTTTGAAGATAAAAGAAGAGTTGTTTATGAGCCAGTGATGAAAGTGTGTAGAGGGCCACAGGTATTTTGCAATGTCTATCTGGAGATCTCATTAGAATTTGAAAGCACCTTGAGGGAAAGAAGTTCTTTAAAGTATGAGAGGTTGGCTGAGCTTGAGTGAGGTGAGTCACACCTGGAAGCAAGGATCTGAGGGAAGTTCTTGCCCTGGTGGTGGTGTGTAGACTGATAGGAGTCAGTCCTGTATGTCAATCTAGTTATTGGTTCTTATTACGAGCCTTTTGAAAGCATGACTATATGAAAGGCAGAGACCCAATGCAACCATGCCTTTTATTTTAAAAAAATTATTTATTTATTTTATTTTTGGCTGTGTTGGGTCTTCGTTGCTGCACGTGGGCTTTCTCTAGTTGCGGCGAGCAGGGGCTACTCTTTGCTGCGGTGCGTGGGCTTCACATGGCGGTGGCTTCTCTTGTAGCGGAGCACGGGCTCTAGGCGTACGGGCTTCAGTAGTTGTGGCACGCAGGCTCCAGAGCACAGGCTCAGTAGTTGTGGTGCACGGGCTAAGTTGCTCCACTGCATGTGGGATCTTCCCAGACCAGGGCTTGAACCCATGTCCCCTGCATTGGCAGGCGGATTCTTAACCACTGCACCACCAGGGAAGCCTGACTGTGCCTTTTAAATGTTCTTGGCATTTCCCTGTATATTTGAAAGCTTTTTTTCTGTTCCAGAACTTGTATGATAAATAGGTCAGTGATAGAATATCTAGTCTGACAACTGTTTATTGATTTGTAGTATCTTTTTCTCCACCCTGGATAAATTCATTTTCACATAATATGATGAACTTGTTGACCCTTACAGGATAAAAAGACAAAGCTATAGGAAGCATATTGGAGCTATTTGGCTTTCTTCCTACGGAAATGGCATAAGCTACCCTTAAAATATGATCTTCTGTAAAACTCCATGTAATTGCAAAAGATGCTGAAATAAAAGTAAGGACTGAAATAGATAAAATGAAAGATTAATAAAACAACATTAAGATCAAAGTTAGTTCTTTAAAATAACGAATAAATTGAGTAAACTGACATGATTTATTTTAACAACTTGTTCTACTTGATAAGAAAAGAGAGTAAATATTACTCAAAATCCAAAAGATCATTGAGAGCATGTTTTAAATAATTTCTGTATTATTATTCCTGTTTTATACTAAGAACTTTGATGACCAATTTAAATGATTAATTATAAAAATGATATAACTCAAATAAGCACAAGAAGTAAGGAACATAAACTATTAAGAGAGGAAGAAATAGAAAAGGTTTCTATGTGATTTAAAATTGATATTTGTTCCCAAGTGTTATGAAACTGTGAAATTCCAAATTTCCAAAATTTCCAAAAATACATTCTTAGGAAGATACAATTTTCTAAAGTATGTTACCTGATTTATTTAACAGGGCAAATATAGTTTTGACTTTGAATATAAGAGCACTATTAAAATGTAAAAGAAAAAGTAAACATAGGCAAATATTAAAGATAAACTATAGGAAACTTAGCAAGCAAAGTATAGTCATACAGCAGATCAATAATATGCTCTAATCAAATAGGGGTACTTCAACAAAGTGAGGAGTCTGTGTCACAAAGATACCACTTATCAGATTAACAGGAAAGAAAACAAAAGCCCACAGTGTAAGCTCAATTAATTCCAGGAAGGTATTCAATAAAATTTACCATCTTTTCTTAAGTCACATAATAGGTAACTAAACTGTTAAAATTTTAAATTTATTTATTTACAATTTATTTAAAGTAATTAAAATAGTTTTTTAATAGTATACACTTAGAATGAATAAATATTACATTCACTTCAGAAATACTAAAGCTGTTTCTTGAACCAGGAGTAAGATGAGGATACACCCTTGTCACCACTGCTATTTAGCATAACACTTGAAATGCTGGCAATAGCTCTTTGAGATGAAAACAAAATCAGACATTAAAATAAAGAGAAAAATATTTTAGGAATAATTTTCTTATGAAAATACATATATATAAATTAGAAAAGTCAAAGAAATTATGGAAATAACTGACACTATTAGAAGTCACAAATGAATTTAGCAAATTTTCAGAATATAAGAAAGCTCCAAAAGTATTGCACATTAATTACTATTTAGCTATTACTTATTTTTATATATAAAAATATATATACTCCATAACGAGGAAAAGATTTACTAGAGCCTTATCCCACCTGGGGGAAGTGCATTTCTCCTACTCTAGCCCCTGCAGCCTTCCTTTCTCCCCTCCTCATGTTGATATAAATAAGTACTTGAATAAATATGTACATGGGGATAAAGAGACAAGTCTTTCATACAGAAGAATTCCAAATAATTTATGTAGATATTTTACCCTCAAAGAGGCAGAATTTCACTCCTTACTCCTTAAGTGTGGGCTATGCCTAGTGACTTCCTCCCCAAAGTTACAGTATGGAAAGGGAGAAAATGATAACTTCACTGTAGAGAAACATGACAAACACTGCTTTATCCAGGTGATCAAAGTCATATCACCAGTGATGTTATGTTGATAGTATGTACTCTTGATATGATGTAGTGAAAATGGCACTTTACTTCTGTGGTCTGGTTCCCCCAAACGCAAAACATGAATGTAATATGAGGAAAAAAACATCAGACAGATCACACTTGAGGGATGTATTAGTCAGCTTGGGCTGCCATAACAAAATCCCATAGACTGGGTGGCTGAAACAACAGAACTTTATTTTCTTACAGTTCTGGAGGTTGAAAGTCTGAGATTGGGGTGCCAGCATGGTCAAGTTCTGGGAGGGCTCTCTTCTTGGTTTGCAGATGGTGCCTTCATGCTGTATCCTTACACAGTGAAGAGAGAGATCTGATGTCTCTTCCTCTTTATATAAGGGTGCCAGCCCTTTTAGATTAGGACCCTTATGACCTCATTTAGCTTTTATCACCTCCTCACAGGTCCTATCTCCAAATACAGTCACAATTGAGGGTTAGAGCTTCAACACATGAATTTCAGGAAGATATAATCCAGTCCATAGTAAGGGACTATCCTACAAAATAACTGACCAATACTTCTCAAAAGTATTAAGGTTATCAAAAACAAGGTAAGCCTGAGAAACAGTTAAAGTCAAAGAAGAGTCTAAGGAGACATGATAACAAATGTAATCTGGTATCCTGGATGAGATCCTGGAACAGAAAAAGGACATTAGTTAAAACTTAGATTTAAATAAAGTATGAAAAAAAAATAAAGTATGAACTTTGGTTGATAATAATGAATTGATATTGGTTCATTAATTGTAACAAATGTACCCTACTGATGTAATGTATTATAATAGGGAAATAGGTATGCAGGAACTCTGTACTATCTCTGTAATTTTCTGTACATCTAAAACTGTTCTAAAAAATAAAGGTTATTATTAAAAAAAACCTTTATGTCATTGGATTAAAAAGAGAAAACATAATTACATTGAAATTTCAGAGGAATTCACAGACTATTTTAAAAGAAGAAAGATGACAGATCAGAAATACTAGAACAATAGAGAATGACATCACTAATTACTAAATATATCAGGGACAACTGACAACTGGTATAGAGAAGAGCTGAATTATTGACAAAAGCACCACAGATTACAATAAGAAACTCCAGATTTACCGAAGAGTAAGGCACTAAATGGATAAACAACAAGGTCCTCCTGTATAGCACAGGGAACTATATTCAATATCCTGTGATAAACCCTAATGGAAAAGAATATGAAAAAGAATGTATGTATAACTGAACCACTTTGCTATACACCAGAAACTAACACAATATTGTAAATCAACTATACTTCAATTAAAAAAAGCAAGGCACTAAAAAGCAGAAAGGACACAAGATACTTATCCTAACTCCCTTTAGTTTTTTTTTTTTTTAACCTGATCTTGATTTACCTGATCTATTTCCCCTTGGCCTAATTTCCAAATTCTATTTCTATTTTGACATTATTATATTGTGTGTATTCCTATGTAAACTTTTTCTACTATTTTTGGAACAAGAGAGGAAATTTATAATTGCAAAATAAATTCCCAGCTATTGAAGAAACAGAATATCATGATAGACGAGATGGAAGGTTCTGATATGGTTCTGCCTTTTTTCTGACCTATTCCAAGCTTTTTTTTTTTTTTTCCTCACAAACCACACAGCAACCACATAGAGGTAAGAACTAGTGGTAGTGCAATTCCTCTAGGACTGGCCCAGATCACTCTCAATTTGATCCACCTCTGACTCTTCCATAGCAATCTGACCTCAGTGGACCCAGCCCTTCCAGTGTGCACTCTGATCGGCCAGATTCAGTGGTTCTCTCAGACTCTCTGTCATCATGTGTTGTGTGTGTGGCTGTCTGCCTGCTGAGAACTGCCCCAAGGGCAACCCTATTGGCTGTGATGAGCACTCTCATCCTCTGCCTGCATCCCCAAGCCTAGACCTCAGACAAGGGGAGTTAAATACATAACGCTAAAAATGTTCTATATAACATGGGCTTCCCTGGTGGCGCAGTGGTTGGGAGTCCGCCTGCCGATGCAGGGGACACGGGTTCATGCCCTGGTCTGGGAGGATCCCACGTGCCGCGGAGCGGCTGGGCCTGTGAGCCATGGCTGCTGAGCCTGCGCGTCCAGAGCCTGTGCTCCGCAAAGGGAGAGGCCACAACAGTGAGAGGCCCGTGTACTGCCAAAAAAAAAAAAAAAAAAAAAGTTCTATATAACAATAATAGGACAAGATTTCAAAGAAAACCACAGAATAACAAAATAATAGGTAAAATCTGTTAGAAAAAAATATATGCTATGTATAAGAAAAATATGATACAAAAGTTGTAGAGGTGCTATGTGAATTATATGTGTCATACCAATACTAAAGGCCAATTCAATATGGAGATGAGAAGACAGTATATGTACTCATAAGAAAAGGGAGAAAATCAGCACGTGCGTGACAAAATGCTTTGCTCAAAATGGAGGGTATGGATTTTAAAACAGTATTGGGGTACCATTATATACCTATTTAAATATCATAAATCAATAATTATAGCAAAAACACCAATGGTGGTTGGTGGGCTTTGGGGAAGGCACAATTGTACAGAACCGCCAGCATTGTACATTGCTTAAGTCCTTTTGGAGAGTAGTATGGCATAATTAAAAAAAAAAGTTTTAACACCTTTCCTTTGTTTTGATGTTGTGGTTCTACTTCTGGGCCTCTACCCATGGAGGTGATGTGGTGATATTCAGACCAGGCTCTAGGGAGTTCTAGAAGAAAAGAGGGTGGGGGAGGTTAGGGTTTAGGGATTTTCCTTTTTTACTGCTCCTGTGTGTGTTTTAAACTAAAATTTGGCTAAACAAAGGGTTTAGATGAAGCTAAAATTTAGTTGAAGCTAGTGCTCTATGGAGGTATCCCTAAAGAGAAAAATGTAAATTACATGACAATATTAAAAATAACTCAATTTAAAATAGGAGAAAATAGGACACCAAGCCAAAAGCCAAAAATAAAAAAAAAAAGACTAACAGCAATAGCATCACAAAGGAGCACCCACCACAGAATTATTCTATGACACGTAAAAGGCATATTTTGTGTGCAGGGTCTATTTAGGCACAAAAGAATATTAATAAAGTGAAGAAAAAACAGAATACAAAACAATGCATGCATGATACAATGACATAAAAATGTACTTATGTATGTACAGTGACAAAAGTTAGAAGATAATTTAGAGAAGTATAAATAGAGCTTAATGTTCTTTAGTTCCCTTTTTCTACAAAAATAAAGTGCAAAAAAAAATGCAGAGCACACTTAAAAAATTATTCTTTACATATATAGGAGAATATGGGTTATTTGGACCAAACCTTCTTAGATGAGTGATCCAATTAAAATTATCACAATATAGTTCTGTACAAGGGCAATATACCTGTTTTTGTAAATTTCTATAAAATTAAAGGCCTCTGAGCATGTTGGTTGAATTAGCTTGGCACTATAAACCAGGTTCTACAGACATTCAGAAGCATATGTTTGTGTACTCAGATGCATAAACAACAAAATGATGGATCATTTCCATGTGGGAGTGTTTTAGCATTTCAAAGTCAACATCCAAAAAAATACACAGATGTATATGCAGCTGGAGAACAGTCCTATTTTTCTTTCCTGTTCTGTAATGACATTTAAATTCTCAGTTTTTGTCTGCATTGGTTGTTGGTTTCCAGCGTGGTCTTGATGAACCATGATTTTAAGGTCTTCAGAAGGGTACACATGGTGACAAATTAATCTCACATTTGAAAATGATGAAATGCAGTGGAAAAAAAACCCACTCAAGATAAAATAGTGAAAGCTGTGATAAGATAACAGAATAATGGTGGTAGAGGGTAAGGTTCAGTCAGAGCCTTTTTTTTTTTTTTAAACTAAAGGAGTCTGAAAGCTGCAGAGGACGAGATGATTTGGCAAGTGCCCAGGTTAGGAGACAAATCTAGGTTTCTTTGTAGAAAGAAACTGAGGTATAGTCTGAGGACTTCATTACCACATTCAGGAGAGCACCCTGATGGAAAAGAGAAGAATCAGGTGAAAGCTGCCAGCAGAGACTGTGGACTCTTGGTGGAGAAGAAGGAGAGAAATGTTCGTTCATTCATTCACTTTCTGGCTCTAGGATCCTTGGCGAATTACCTAACTTCTCTGTGCATTGGTTTCTTCATTTGTAAATGGACAAAACAATTGTACCTACCTCACAGAGTTGTTGTGAGGATTAAACGAGTTTGCACAGGCCAGGCACAAAGTATGTTTTCAATAAATGTTAACTATTGTTATTATTGGCAGAAATGGGGATTGCAGGACTTCGCAAAAGACTGCAAAATTCCATCATAAAATTGAGAGCTCTCCAGATAATCTGGGTTACAGAAAATCTCAGAGCCTGCTAAGTGGGGCTACATTCCTACTTAATTAGGGCATGCAAGAGATTGGTGGAACACAACAAAACTGTTTAACCAGATTGCAGAAGTCAAGTTCACTGAGATGCAAAGGCTGGCTACAGGTGTATTTCACTGCGTGTAGCATCTTTGTTATGATTTATGAGGGTCCTGGTTTGGTCTTGATCCTGACCCCAGTGACTTGCAATAAAAATGAGCCCAAAGCACATGGCTGGCCATTTGATCCACTGTTAGTGTTCTTTTGCTAAAGCTGGGGAAGGAGGGATGCAGAAGGGGAAGGAAAAAGGATTGCTACCATTTCTTCCTTGACGTTGGAAAGAAAGCAAAGCAACATAGAGAAATAAATGTCCAAAGACTTAAAAAAATCTTAACTATAAAAGAAAATAGGAAATAATTTTTTAGCTGGCAATTTAAATTTAACCCCAAAGTTCCTGCCCACATTCTAATCTTGGACAGTAAAACTGACAGTTGGGAAACTCACAGCCGGACCAGTGGTCAGTGTCTTAGCTGAGTGCATTAGAACCCTTCTCTGATGACTGGATTCCCATTAGCATTTAGTTCTTTTCTTCTTATGATCATCTTTATCCAGAGTCTCTTATCTGGCAATATTAAAATTCTCCTTAATATGATTTTCTTTACCCTGTTTTTCATATTTCCATTAATCCTCTTCCCAGGCCCTATGCTCCAGTGACTCTTCAAAAATTATCATTCCTCTTATGTACATTGAAATGGCCTACTAGGTGAAAAAAATTTTTTTTCACTTCCAGGAATATCCAGCCCTCTGTCCCATCCTGCAGTGCAAATACAAACAGTCCCACGGGTGTCACTTCCTCCGTGGAGCCTTTCACACACCACCTCCTGACCCTCCCCCAGCTGAAAGGAATGGCTGCCTGCCGTTCTGGAACTCCCTAGAGCAATTAACCTGAACTCGTTTTCTGAGACTGACCTCCTTCTTCTGTGTGTTTAAATTATTTATGTTCGTCTATTCTCCCTCACTACACTGTTAAGCAAGCCGAGGGTATAGTCCATGGCTTATTTATCAGTGTTCGATGAATGAATAAATATTTACCTAAAGCGATACCTAAATAATATTTACTGTATAAGGTATTATGCAAAGTAAAAGAAATGGACATGGGTGTCATGTGTGCAATTGTTATTGCCCCTTTAAAAAAATCACTGATCCATCCATTGTATACAAATGTCAAGGCCTACAGAATAACAGAGATTTTATGACTGAGAGGAAATGCAACTTTTACAAATTTTATTAACCTACATAAGGACAAAATAATAAGGTATTTCTATTTAGATTTTCCATTTATAGTTTCTCTTTATTCAGAAAAAGACTGGGAAGCTGTAACTGTAGCTTCATACTTCTGCCATTAACCTGTGTATCATCTTGGGTAAATAACAGCAATATCTATTCATAGAAAATCCAGTCACTTCTCTCCAACCCTGCTGGTCTGAGTCACCAGCATCTTCTCTTTCTGGAACACTGCAGGCACCTCCTACTGGTTTCCCACTTCCTGTGAAGGACCCGCTGTGCTTTGTCTCTTCCTAACACAGTAGCTAGAGCGATCCATTCACAGGGAGAATCAGATCGTGCAGCTCTAGTAGCTGCAATGGCCCCTCATTTCACTCTAAGAAAAGCCAAGGTCCTGCTTAAGCATCAAGGTTCCGCATGATCTCCCTGGCCCTGTTTCCCCTTTGACCTCATGTCCTGCTACTTTCCCCTCACTGCTCCATCCACATGGGCTTCCTGGCTCTTTCCCTAACTGGCCACGCACTTGCGCAGACTTGGAGCCGTCTCTTCCTCTGGCCTCAAATGCTTTTCCCCAAACGTATGAATGGTTAGCTTCCCCACTCCTTCAAGTTTTTGCTCAAAAGTCACCTTTTTGTGAGGTCATTCTTGACCAACTTATTTAAAATGGCAAGCACTATCCCACTTCCCCTTCCCAGCAGTCTGGATATCCCTTCCCTTGCTCTATTTTATTCCACAGCACATGTCACTTGTTCCTTTGAATGCACTGAATTTTTAATTTAGTATTATTTTATTGTTTCGTGTCTCTCTCTCCCATTCTAGGAAGCTCCATGAGGGTAGGGATCTTGTACATTCACTGATACATCCCCAGTGTCTACTGCGCTTGATGCAGAGCATACACTCTAAATATGTGTTCAAGGAAGAGGCCTTATAATGTGCCGGGCACTGCTAATCACTTCCTAGCCCTTTATCACTTAAGCCTTGCAGCTGCACTCTGATTTTTTTTTAATATTTTTATTTATTTTTATAACCCCCATGTTAAGTTGAGGGAACTGAGGTTTATAAGGGTTAAAATGCCCAAGATCACGTCATTAGTCAGGGGGCAGAAGTAGGATGCAAATCAGGGTTATCTAACTTCAGATACTATCCTACTACTTTCCTTAGCCGTGCTGGGCCTCAGCCTCTTTTACATTTATTTATTTATTTTTGTTTATTTTTAAAAATTTATTTTTTTGAAGTAGATTTACAATGTTGTGTTCATTTCTGCTGTACAGCAAAGTGATTCAGTTATACATTATATATTCTTTTTCATATTCCTTTCCATTATTGTTTATTATAGGATAATGAATATATTTCCCTGTGCTCTACAGTAGGACCTTGTTGCTTATTCCCACATTTATTTTAATCAACATTATTATCACTCGTAATTTTAAGAGTCAAAAAGGTCTACAAAATTAGTAATGAAAAATGATTTCCTTGTTCCCTCCCCTTCCACTTCCCCCTCCCCAGAAGCAAACACTGATAACCCTTAGCTGATTTTTGGTTTTGGTATTTTCCTCCATATTCATGGATAGTATGCTACTGTTTCTACTCCTTGATTTTCCCTTCCAGTTTTAGACATTATCTGTTGACTTTTCATGTTGGAAGATGAGGATTTTAGCCCTCTTCCTTCCCCTTCCTTCATACTACACACACACACACACACACACACACACTCCACTCACATATTTTTTTCCTAACCCCTGATCTCCCAATATAGTTATATTATACTTTTGGTTAGATCAATAGAAAGGTTTATGTTGTTATTACCGCTGTACTTTATTCATAGATGAATTTACGAATGTGCTGTTTTTTTCCTTCTTTGCATAACCTTCTGTATTCCCTGGAGTTGTCTTGTTTGAAATTTGCTTACTTTTAATTAATTGTACTTACCACTATTTGAACCCCAAGCCTTCACCACTTAAAAAACTTTTTTTTGAGTCCTTGAATATCTTTAATATTTGTATTCTGTCCTGAAACTTGAATGATGGCTTGGCTGCTAATAGAAATTTAGGCTGGAAATAATTTTCTTTCAGAATTTTGAAGGCATTCCTCCATTAATTTCTAGTTTTCGTTTGCTTTTATGTCATTTGAGGCTATTTTACTTTCTGATTCCTCCATATATGGAGGAATTTTTCTTTCTTTCTCTGGAACTGTGTTTGCTCTTCTCTTTACACTCAGGGTTCTAAAGTTTCTCAGTGATGTGCCTGTGTGGCTCTATTTTTACCCCCCATGCTAGACACTCAGACCCATGTTCTTCAATTCTAGGAAATTCTCTTGAGTTTTTCAGTTGTTGATTTTCTCCTTCCATTTTTTTCTTTGTCCTCTCTTTCAGGAAACCTAGTATTCCAATATTAGATTTTCAGAACGGGTGTACCACTTTTCTTATCTTTTCCCCTTGTATTTTCTTTTCTTTTTTTTTTATTCATTTTGCTGCACTTTCTAGAGATCTCTTCATCCTTATCACCCAACTGTTAAACTATTGAGTTTTTTATTTCCACTTAGGCCAGAGCACAAGTTCTCCCTCTTACCTGGGAAGGAAGTTGAGAATATTTTCCTAGAGCAAGTAGACTGCTGGCCTCCTGAAGAAAGTGTCTGGATTTCTGTGTCTAGCTCTCAGGTGGATGCATAGTGGGTACGCAATAACAGACAAGGAGAGAGCTGTCCACAAGAGCCAGGTGAAGGTAAATGAGTACTACTGGAACTATAAGCCAGGGCAGGTCTGGGAATAGATTGCTTGGCAGGCATGTCTACTTGAGATGCTCAACTAGAGCCCCTTTAACTTCTTCTGATTAATGATAGCATTGGATTGAGATTCTGGGGAAGGGTTCAACCTGAAAATGCGTCAAGACGCCTTAACTTTGAGTAGGGAAAGTTGCAGGATCTGGGAGCCTGATGGAGGATTAGAATGTTAATTTCTCTGGCATGGACACCTCACTTGAGAATGCTCCTCCCCACTCCCCTCTGGTTTCAGAGGCATTGGTGGGATGACTACTAAAAATCTGTAATGTATTTTCCCAGTTACTTTAAGTGATGCCTCTCCCCCACCTCCCCATCCTGCTAGTAAAATATAGTGGCTTGCTAAAATGATGGAGTTCGCTGCCAATAAAATGAAACAGGTTTGTAGACCCCAAGGAAGTAGCTAGGTAAATATTTACACATGCAACTGAATTTTCTAACTGTTGTGTGCCCCTGATCTTTGTGGAATGCTGCAACTTTTTGCTCACAGTTTAGCATATTGTGGAGATGTGAAAACAGGCAGATGTTTAGCTCCTAAGACGGTGCCTTGCTGCTGGGCCTTCTGCCAGTTGGCCTGATGGGTTACGTCTCAGCTGCTGGATTTCAGTCCCACGTCTCACTCTTATATTTTTTTCATTCTGAAAGCCCTAGAGAATTGGATTGCTTCTGTTCCTTGATTCTTTTTCTCCCAGGACTGGCTGTTGAGTAAGATGCTATCTTCCCATCTCTCTCTTTACTTGTTGTCACCAAAAATAAGTACTTGGGCTCTTTTTATTTAACAATTTTACAGCCGATCCCTTCTTGTCTTGGGGATCAGCCTACCCAGCCGATCTGTAATAAATTCAGTGGCTCATTTCTACTTAGAATATTAATAAGCACCATGTGGATTCGTGTTTGCTAAGTGAATGAAAGCATTTGTAAAATTGATAATTGTCATATGATCTCTAAAAGTTTCCCCTGGAAGCTTCCTATCAGTTGGCTCTTCCATCTTTCCTTAAAATCTCTTTGACTTGGGTCCCTGAAAATCATTGATTCCCTGGTCCGTGTCTTCCTGCTTTTTTTTCAGGTTTGCTGGTAACAGATTCCTGGAGCCACCCCCAGAGATCCAGTTCTGGGATGATACTGATGCTGCTGGGCCAAGGTCCACACTCGTCTATAGCATTAAGAATTGTGGTTCTGATGTTGGATAGACAGGCTCCCTCACCAATTTCCTGAGCTACTGTTTGGGTCCAATCTTTCCAAA
Source organism: Stenella coeruleoalba (assembly GCF_951394435.1). NCBI lineage: Eukaryota > Metazoa > Chordata > Mammalia > Artiodactyla > Delphinidae > Stenella > Stenella coeruleoalba. The sequence continues at coordinate 123,909,825 of NC_137149.1, forward strand.
ATCCTCGAGGCAGAGGCCGAGTGGAGTGGATTTGTGATACGACATTTCTCTCCAGCAGTACTGCCAGGTCCCCATTCCCTTGGCTAAGGAAAGATACGAGAACTCTGTTACAGAGGATATAATTCACATAGGCTCTGGGCTAGGTACAGTCATGTATTTCCTTCACTGAATGTTCACAAGAACCCGATGGCATTAGTACGGCTGGTCTCATTGCATAGAGAAGTTCAGTAACTTACCCACTATCACCAAGCTAGGAATCAGGGAACCAAAATGTAACCCAGGCTCTGTACTAATCACCAGAAGGCACCATCCTCCTGATCCAAAACCACCTGTCTTGTGTTGAACCTCCCTAAAGGTTCTCTTTCAGTTCCGAGCTACACCTCCGAGGAGACCAGTAACTGTTCAGGCAAAGAGCTTGTTCAGACATAGTGCTCTGCTTTCCTCCTTAGACTCTGTGATTCACTGGGTTGCCCTCTGCCCCCATGAAAGTGCTCTGCAGAATTACAGATCAGCAATGCCAGAAATAGCTCATTTCCAGAACATAGTTACAGGCAATTTCTACCAAAAGAAGAAAGTGATTTTCTAATAGGCCTACAAGAGAAATCAGATTAAATCTAAGGAAAATCAAGAGATAGGTCTAATGAAATGTAGTGTGTTTTATTTCTTCCTTGCAATTCTTTATTTCCTTTATATTAGATGATCCTTTGAGGATGAATTTGCATTTGTTTATGAAATACAAGAGCATATAATTGCTGTAATTATTTCGGTGGAAGAGAGTAGTATTCAAACAAAGATAAGAGACGATTACAACTGTTTAAGGCTGGCATGAGTCATGATTTGTTTTGAGTCTTTTTGTGTCCTGACATAGTAAGCTGTGTACTTTCTGTGTCCAGGGATTGAGTGTGGGGCAGTGTTTTTCAGCTTCTTTAGCTGCCAGGAGGTCTTTGCTATTTTTGATTTAGGGAGCTAAGTAATAGTCTTCCTAATATTCTCTGTTTCAGTCATTGCACGGAGCCAGAAATAAGATGCTGTTTGATCCTCTCGTTCTTCCCCATCCCTTCTGAATCCCTTCCTTGCCCTCCCTCTAGTTTTTGAGTCAAGTGTAAATTTCATAAGGCTCACATCATCATAAATTGTTGCCTGATCATAGAATAAAAGAAGGTCCAGTTTCAAGAATCTTAGGATTTGTTTTTTCTCCTAGTTCTAGTTTCGTCATATATTTATGAACTTGGGCAAGTCACTTCTCTTCACTGGGTTTTACTTTTGTTATCTGTAAGGTGAAGGAGTTGTACTAAATTATTTCTAAGATTTAAAGTTACATGAAACTAAAATTGCTATAGAGAAATTTAAATTTCATTTTGAATAAACCATTCATTCAAATTGTGACAACTTCCAGGTGGATGCCTAAAAGAATTTTTCTTAGACTCTAGGGAGCTTATCAACTTCAAAATCAACTTTTAAAAAACAAAAAAAAAAACCCTTGCAGGTAGTTAATTGAAGTATTCTAGTCTGTCTCTTAATTATTAAGTGTTTGGGTAGAATAATGGAATAATGGACAAATTGATTCTTATATTTCTCACTTAAAAGCATTGCTATCAGGATGTGAAAACTTTGCCATTTGCCAGTGGTGAGAAAAAAAGATATAGTGCTTTCAAGCAATTTCTTCAAATCAAAATCTAAGGCTTCAGGGAATCAGACCACAGGACAACTCAGTGGTTCAGCTGTGCCTTTAAGCACCACTTCCTGAAGAGAATCTGCAGATGAAGATGAAAGGAGCTCTGAACGTGGGGTGGGGGAGATTGGGAAAAGCTGAACAGCCCAAGGAAACCACACGTATGATTTCTGTCTTTCCATGAAATCAGATGAGCTCTTAGGGCTTTTTCTTTTTCTAAGCCATTCCAAACATGGACATTAAGTAAATAATGTTTATTTGGAGAGGTGCTTCCATGGCCTACTTGAATATGATGGCTGGACAGGAGCATCCCTGATGCTGGGGGCCAGATAGGATTGCTGTCCTGTAACCCACATCCTGAGGCGGGACAAGATGGTCCAGTCCAAATGGAAAGCCCACTAGAATCCAGGTCAGTTTAATGGTTTAAAAAGGCTGTGTGCTCTCCAGTGTGAGTCTCTGTACATTTCACATTTCAGTTAAATTCATGTGACTGCCACGAGATCCAGCAAAGTCTTCCTGAGGAGCCTGGCCTGGCAGCAATCAGAACCTCTACCTCGGTTCTAACTTAGCATCTCTGGGAGAAGACTGAGGTTTAGGTTAGAAAACAGTGGAAACTTGGCAGAGTTCAGGAGTGCTGGTCAAGAATTGCAAAATGCGCTCAGGTGTCAGACTTCGCATGAGATCCAGGAGGCAGGGCTTTGATCAGTGGACATTTTCAAAGGAGCACTTGATGTTATTTTAAGGAGGGCCGGAAATTCAAAGCCAAGTTAGTGAACAGATGGCGAAGTACGATCCAAGCCAACGGGATGAAAGCAGGGAAGGAGACAGATTAGTCAAATATCACCAACAAAGAGAGAGGAGGAGAGGGTGAGGGAAAGGAGATCCACCCAAAGGTTGGCTGCTCTCTCAGTTGGATTTTATTGACCCACCAGTGTGTTGGGCAGCTCTGGGAAACCACCTCTGAGAGGGTATTTAAAAAAAAATGTTTTATGGAGATATAATCCACATGCCATACCTTTTGCTTTTTTAAAGTGAGCAATTCAATGATTTTTAAATGATATTCACAGAGTTGGGCAAGCATCACCACAATCCAATTCAGAATATTCTCATCACCCAAAAAAGAAATCCCATATCCATAGCAGTCACTTGCCCCTACCCTTCCCATCCCCCATCCTCTAGCCCTAGACAACCACTAATCTACTTTTTGTCTCTATAGATTTGCATGTTCTGCACATTTCATATAAATGTAGTCTTCTGTGACTAGCTTCTTTCACTGATAGGGTCATTGAAATTCTATTTTCTCTACAGAATTTACTTTGCTGTTAAAACTATTTTGCATGTGTGTGTGTGTGTGTTACTGAATTTAGAGTACTTTTTCCACTTATAAAGTATGTATATACCAGGAAGTGTCCTTGTTATACTTAATTGAGAGTTATATTGACCTCCAGTTTAAAAAATTTTCAAATAAAGTATGTACACATAGCATTAAATGAATTTGTTCTTTTTTCAATGCTTCCTGTCATGAAGAGCCTCAATATAATTATATGATTGAACATACATGCCATTATTATTATAAGGATATAAGATGTAGGCGATTGGTCTAATGTGTACAGTTCCTATAACCTATGCTAGGTAGAAAAACAACAGCACAACAACAAAAAACCTCCAAGTCTCTGATACCCATTTGTTTATTTGTTTTGTCTCTTTTTTACTGAAGTAAAATATGGAAAAAAATTCCAGTTATCTGAACTTTTTGGTTGTTTGAATTCTGGAAAGAGGCATTGTAGTAAGTTAGGGAAAAGGAATCTGACAATGGTTTATAAAAGAAGAGATAAAAACATTGGCCTTTCTATCAGCTGGATCTTTGGGTGTGGATTTTTGAGTTGGGTGAATCCTAGTTCCTGTTTCCTGTGTTCATCTGCCTCCTCAAGAAATCATATCTAGGCTGAAGCTTTTCTTTTTGGAAATGGACAGGCAAGGAAAGGCAAGACTGGGAATTGTGCTTCAGAAAAATTATCCAGCCCGTTTAGAAATATGGCTTAACCCATGCAAATTAATATACGTCCAAGAAAACAAATATACCATCAAACAAGTTGATCTGGCAAAAATCTTGCTTTGGCAAAAAAAAAAATATTTACTTTGTAAATGAAAGCAACTTAATTAATGAATTGTTAGCTACAGGAAGTGCTAGCCTGAAAAAAGTAAAATGTCAGGATAGTGATGAGGCCTTTCACACCAGAACAATCCTGAGATATGGCTTGGTACCAGAATGTATAAAGGAGAAGATTTAAATGGTGGGAAAGTCATTATCCCATGGGACCCATCCCATCTGTTTAAGACATAACTTTCTCGGTTATGCCTTTCATTCCTTTACATCCTTGAGAGATAAATCATGCCTTTGTTGTTAATAAGAACAGCTGGACTCCTGTGACTAAGGGATCGGCCTGCAGGAAACGTTGTTGATATTGGACCATCATTTCCTGCAGAGAGAAGAGTGGCTTATGTGGTGGATCTTCTTTTCTACATACATTTGCTAAATGCCTGTTCATGCATTTTGCAAAGAATTCCCATGAGAATTTTTTAATGGGGGCATTTTGGGTTTTTCTGCAGATTCTGGCCTTGAACCTTTGCATGTGCTCATATCCTACTGATAAATGCCGAGAGTGAGCTGCTTGGCCCAGAGGAGAAATAAGAACAAGTTCAGAATGGGTCAAGAATGACAGCACAATCTGGAATACATTGTTCTTTAATCTCATTAGCTAAATTTCCTTAAAAAGTGTTCAGTTCTTTTATGAACAACGCTTAGAACCCAGCTGCCATGGCCCAGGATGGAGTCTTTTGTGTTTTTAATTGAAGATTCAGCGATGGAGCATCTCTTACGATTTCAGTCATGCTGAAACAGAAAGCGCCTGCCCTGAATGCTTTTGAATGCTCAGTCCACTGTTTTCTCTATCTGTTTTGTTCACATTACCATGTATACAATCAGCTGACTCGCCCAGGGTCCTGGGAACATACTCCCTTTGTTTTGATCTCTCTTTATTAACTGTTTGTACAATTTCCTTTCTGACTTGAGTTTAATGAAACTTTCCCTTTCCTGGCTTTATGATCTCCTTTCTTCTACCCTCCTCCCTCTCCCACTATTCTTGTCCTTCCCCCAGACCGCTTATCTAGCTGGGATTTGTTTGATTCCTCTTCCCCTTGTTCTATGGGAAAGCTCAAGTCTAGGCTCCCTTAAACATTTATGAACTTGGATCGTGCTCTTGAGTCCCTTTGGATAATTCAAGCTTGACCCCATCACATATCTTTTAAACAAGACTTGCTTTGAGTGCTGTAGTATCACGCATGTAACATCTCCTTTAGACTGTAGGGCCATACATTACACTCAAGATGCAGAACAGAGAGACTGACATATAGATTATACGTTTCATGTTCAAAGTCTAAGGAGTAGAAGTACTGGGATATTCTAGGTGAGGAACGTACCCTAGCTTCTACAGTGCATGTGATTTCGGTTTTAATCCACATCGTCATTACTATTCTAATTACTTCTCACCCTTCAATCCAGAGACGAATAGGAGGGAAGGAAGAAGTGAAAAAAATAAAAGGAAAACAGCTTGTGATGTTTCCTATTAAAATGCCGTACGAACTTGAATTTGGAGTTTAATCGATAACTCCTAAGACATCATCTGCCTTTCATGCTACACGTCTGATTCTATACATCTAGCTATGCATTATATTTATTTGGTCATGCATCTTGGTTTTCTTTAAAACTGTTGATACTTATTCTCTTGGAATATGTACTGTTTTTGGTGATTGATCACAGTGTAACTTGGCAGTGGTAGGAAGCTCTTTATTATGGGCTCATTTTTTTTTTTTTTTTTAAAGTTCAGGCAATGAAGAATGAGTCTCTAGTGCTGCTAAGTATTTTAGGGGGTGGGGTGGGGAGTGAAGAGGAGAGTTGATGAAAGGTCAGCTAGCTTGAGTCTTATAGAGTGCAGAGGCAAGAAAGGGGAAGAAAGTTTCCTATTTCATAGAGAAATTTTGGACAGATTTTGAACAGGGAATAAGCAAAAATACCCAAATGTAATTTTATAGCCAACTTCCCATGTCTTCATGTCTGCAGGATAACTTAAAATCTTTTCATTATATTTCCCTTGCAACTCAATTTGCTGATGTTCCAAGAGAAATAGGAGGAAGGGTGGGAAAATTCCTTTTTATGGTTGGAATACACAAGGTTTATTACACTTTTTAAAATTGCAGTGCATTTACACCATAGTGTTAGCCATTATGATATATATATATATATATATATATATAATTTGCGTTTTGAAGTTTCTTTTTTATTGAATGAAAGATTCTTTAAATTTTATAGTGCTTTACAATTTTCAAAAGTTTCACATGCATGATTTTATATCCATTATGACATTTTTGATGACATTGTCTGGGTAAATGAAACGTGAAGATCACAAGCAGAATTTCTAAGCTGTATGTACGTGATAAACTGTGTGGTGCACCCAGCAAACATTTCTGTTCACAGGAGGCCCCCAGATGGGCACATTCCTGTGGAATAAACTCCTTGAGTTAGGCTCCCCTTCCCTGCCACTTCACTGCCCCAAGAGACAGAGTGAGATAGCAGTGGGTAGAGAAAAGTAAAGTTCAAGTGTCTTGGCTTTTAGAAGTGAGTGGATGAGGACAAGCCTAAAAGTTGGCAAAGCGGCACCTTCTCACCTTATGCCACCTACATGTCACCCTCTTCTGCTGTTGCCTCTATATTCTGGCACCTCTTCTTCCCCCAAATAGGGTTGGAATGAACGCAGGATGCCCTCTGGCATGCTTTTCCTTTTACCCCAAGATAAGGCTCCCAGGCCTGCCCTAACTCCACGGTATCCACACTGATAGTGACCAAGTTTTGCTAAGGACAAATCAGGACATGAAACTGTGACAGATAAAAATGTGCTTGTTGACAGCCAAAGAAGGGATTGAGGCCATTCAGAAACAGGATTAAATGACAGTCTAGGTTTTGACCATCAGACTCCCCTGCCTTCATTCCCTGCTTTGCACCCAGGACACTGGCAGGACACTGGCAGGGAAAGAGTCATAGGCACTGGAGGTCCTAGGCACCTGCCAAGCATCCTACAGCAATGCCCATCATTGGACAAACCACGCACAGGGAGCTTCCAGTAAGGATCTGGTGGTTGACCTTTAAGTATAAAGAGCTAACCAAGAGGAAAGGTGATTTTAAGACAGGAACCCAAATGAACAGAAAAATAAGTGAGGGCAAAAAATTCAATGGAGGGCTCACAAATATATATATATATATATATATATATATATATATATATATATATATATATATATATATATATATATGAGAGAGCTTAATATCCTCAGAAAGATAATCAGTTTATATACATAAAACAAAAATAAGAGCGTCCTAAGAAACATTTATTAGGGAACTAACTCATGGAAAATAGAAATAAGGCAGAAAAACACAACTCAATAGAAGATTTAAAGGATACATTTGAAGACTTCTAGAAAGTAGAACAAAACCAGGAGTGAAAAGTGGGATAGAAAGATAAGGAAGTTAGAAGGTAATGGAAATCTGACGTTTAAATAATAGGCATTCCATCTAAAAAAAAAAAAAAAGGGTTCTGAAGAACCTAGGGGCAGGACAGGAGTAAAGATGCAGACATAGAGAATGGACTTGAGGACACGGGGAGGGGGAAGGATAAGCTGTGACAAAGTGAGAGAGTGGCATGGACATATATACACTACCAAACGTAAAGTAGATAGCTAGTGGGAAGCAGCCGCATAGCACAGGGAGATCAGCTCGGTGCTTTGTGACCACCTAGAGGGGTGGGATAGGGAAGGTGGGAGGGAGGGAGATGCAAGAGGGAAGAGATATGGGGATATAAGTATACATATAGCTGATTCACTTTGTTATAAAACAGAAACTAACACACCATTGTAAAGCAATTATACTCCAATAAAGATGTTAAAAAATAATAATAATAGGCATTCCGGAAAAAAAGAACAAAAAAATGAGGGGAAACATTATCAAAGATTTATAGAGAAAATTTCAGAATCGAAAACATAAGTTTTTTGATGCGAAATGCCACTGAATACCTAATACAATGATTGGAATAAAGAACTATTCAGGGCATATGATCATGAAATTTCAGAAATATGGATATAAAGATCATATGTTTTTGAAATTTTAAAATAATTAATTTCTATTTATTTTTTCTTTGTACCTTTTGACCACCTTTACCCTTGTCTCCCACCTCCCAACCCCCTCTGGCAACCACCAATGTGTTCTCAGTATCTGTGAGCATGGGTTTTTGTTATTGTTTTTTTGTTTTTTGAGTTTCACATATAAGAGACCATACTGTATTTGTCTTTCTCTGTCTGACTTATTTCACTTAGCATAATGCCCTCGAGGTCCAACCATATTGATGCAAGTGGCAAGATTTCATTCTTTTTTATGGCTGAATAATATTCCATTGTATGAATATACACAATTTCTTTATCCATTCATTCATGGATGGACACTTAGGTTGTTTCCGTGTCTTGGCTATTGTAAATAGTGCTACAGTGAAAATGGGAATTCATATATCTTTTTGAGTTAATATTTTTGTTTTCTTTGGATAAATACCCTGAAGTTGAATTGCTGGATCATATGATGGTTCTATTTTTAATGTTTTGAGGAACATTAGTTAATGAAAGTTAATGGTTTCCATAGTGCATACTGGTTTCCATAGTGTCTGCATCAATTTATATTCCCACCAAGAGTGCACATGTGTTCCCTTTTTGCACATCCTCTCCAACACTTGTTATTTCCTATTTTTTGATAATAGCCATTCTAATAGGTGTGAGACAATATCTCATTGTGGTTTTGATTCTCATTTCTCTGATGGTTAATGATGTTGAGCATCTTTTCTTATACCTGTTGGCCATCTTTGGAAAAATGTCTGTTCAGATCCTCTGTTCACTTTTTAATTGGGTTGTTTGTTTTTTTGATGTTGAGTTGTATGAGTTCTTTATATATTTTGGATATTAGCCCCTTATCAGATATATCATTTGTAAATATTTTCTCCCTTTCAGTAGATTGCTTTTCATTCTGTTGATAGTTTCCTTTGCTATACAGCAGCTTTTTAGAATGATGTAGTCACACATTTATTTTTGTTTTTGTTGCTTTTGCTTTTGGTATCATATTTAAAAAATTATCACCAACACATGGACCTATATTCAATATCCTATAATAACCTTATAATAACCTATAATGGAAAATAATCTGAAAAAATACATATAACTGAATCACTTTGCTCTACACCAGAAACTAACACAATATTGTAAATCAACTAAACTTCAAAACAAATTATCACCAAGACTTATATCAAGGAGTTTACTATGTAGCTTTTCTTCTAGGAGTTTCAAGGGATTCAGGTCTTATGTTCAAGTCTTTAATCCATTTTGAGTTAATTTTTGTGTATGGTGTAAGATAGTGGTCAAGCTTTATCCTTTTGCATGTGGTTGTTCAGTTTTCCCAACACCATTTATTGATTCAGTAGGTCTAGGGTGGGGCCTGAGAACTTGCATCTCTAAAAAGCTCTCAGATGGATGCTGATACTGCTGGTCTACCAACCACACTTAAAGTACCCTTGATGGAGCTCTTGGGAAAACAGTTTTAAGGGTCCTTTGGGCAGGATCCAACTCGCTGCAGTATTGACATTTAGTAATACATATCTATTTGTATTTTTTTCTTTCAGGATAGATAGATAGATAGGTAGATAGGATGACAGTTGATTTTATACGTCAACTTGACTGGGATAAGGGATGCCCAGATAACTGCTAAAACATTATTTCTGAGTGTGTCTGTGACGATTTTTCCAGAAGAGATGAACATTTGAATTTGCAGACTGAATGAAGATTGTCCTCACCAATGTGGGTAGGCATCATCCAATTCATTGCCATGCTAAATAGAAGAAAATTGGAGGAAATGGCAAATTTGCTCTTTTTGCTTGAGCTGGGACATCCATCTTCTCCCACCTCTTGGTTCTTGGGCCTTCAGACTCAGACTGGGACTTACACCACCAGCACCCCTCTGTCCCCTGCCCTCCTTCCCCGCCCCCCGATTCTTGGGTCTCTAGACTCAGACTGAATTGCATCACCAGCTTTCCTCATTCTCTGGCTTGCAGATGGTAGATTGTGGGACTTCTTAGCCTCCATAATTTCATGAGCCAATTCCTTATATATCTCCTCTTATATGTATGTATCAATCAATTACCTAGCTATCTATCACCTATCTATCAATCATCTTTCTGTCTATCCTATTTATCTGTTTCTTGGGAGAACCGTGACTAATACAGATACACAGAGAGATAGAGAGATGGATAGATAGATAGAGAGATGAATGGATAGATTGATAGGTAGATAAAATACTCATTGGAGAAAAAAGAGAGGGAGGAAAGAAAAGAAAGAGTAGGGAAAGAGAAAGAAAAGGAAGGGAGAAAAGAAGGAAGGGAGGGAAAGAAAGAACTCAGGATATTTTCTGACCCCTTACCCAGTCATGCATGGTAAATACTGTTGACCATATTGCCTGCCAAGGATGTCCTTCTTCAGGGTCCAGGTCTCTAGAATGACCTTTAAAAAATTTTTTTCTGGCCTCGCCACGTGGCTTGCAGGATCTTAGTTTCCCGACCAGGGATCGAACCTGTGCCCTTGGCAGTGAAAGTGTGGAGTCCTAACCACTGGACAACCGGGGAATTCCCCTAGAATCACCTTTTTTTTTTTTTTAACATCTTTATTGGAGTATAATTGCTTTACAATGGAGTGTTAGTTTCTGCTGTATCACAAAGTGAGTCAGCTATACGTATCCATATACATATCCATATATCCCCATATACCCTCCCTCTTGCATCTCCCTCCTGCCTCCCTATCCCACCGCTCTAGGTGGTCACAAAGCACTGAGCTGATCTCCCTGTGCTATGTAGCTAGAATCGCCTTCCTTATTGCTCCCTTCCTGCCCATCGCCTAGTCTGATGACATCTCCACCATTCCTGCAGGTGACCACAAACACTATTTATTTGACAGAAGGACCCGCAGTACTGTAGGCAGCGAGGAAATGTCTGTGGACTAAGGAGCACATGTGAGGAGCCTTCCAGACAAATTTTCTCAACATCTCTGCCTCCCTCTGGCTGCTGCCCTTCAGTCCTGCCTGACACTTGTGCAGGCCAGCTTTCAGAGAAAGTTCTGGGAAGTTTGGGAGACAGAAGGGAGACTGTGGGACACTTGTTGTACCTGGGTTTGTGGATTGTTGCAGTAGTTTAAGGATGAACTATCTCAGTGGCATTTTGTGAAAGTTCATAAAGATTTCAATTGCTTTTCAATTTTATTTTTCAGGTGGTGTTGGATGGATGTCCAACCGAATGTGAGATCACGTCAGGACACGCTTCCAGCCAAGATTGTGCTTCCTTGTGGGAACTGTGAGGAAACAGGAACCAAGGTTTGCCTGTTTCATATTATTTAACGATGTTTCTTTTGATTTGCTTATTTTTTGCTTGTGGTTACTGGGCAGATCTGTGGAGAGGTTCCTCTCTGATTACAGGGTCGTGTCAGTGGACAGTGCATGACACAGCTGGCTCTTTGTGTTGTCATGGTCACTGCTGACTCAAAGGACACAAGATTATCAATACACATTATTTTTTATTTTCTCATCGAGCATGGTTTCCAGGGTCACTACTCATCCTCACCATATATATACATATATTTTGTGTGTGTGTGTGTGTGTGTGTGTGTGTGTGTGTGTGTGTGTGTGCTTTCACCATAGACACTCACTTCTGTGGACATGCCTTGGACCATGTCTCCTCCAGAAACTGCAACACCTCTGAAATCTCAAACTTTACATCATCTTTGATCTTCCTAGCGCATTAGCTCAAGAACCTCCTTTGCAGGACATCTGTCTATCAGCAAATCCAGTAGGTCCTCCCTTCAAGGCACATTCCCAACCTGGCAACTCCTCCCCGTTTTCATTGCTAACATGTGGGTTGAGGCCACCGTCATCTCTTGTTTATACTAACTGGTCTCCCTACTCCTGCTCTCACTTCCATAGAGTTTATTTCTTACAGCAGCCAAAGTCATCTTTTTCCAGAGTAAATCAGATCATTTTACATGCCTATTTAAAATTTTCCCACAGTTTTCCCAAGCCCTTGGAATTAATCCAAAACCCTTACAGTGTAGCCTGTAAAGCTCTATCTGATCTAACACTTGGTTTCCTCCCTGACTTCTCTATCCGCTGCTAACTCCTTGCCCACTATTCAAATTTCTGGGAAGAAATTTGCCCTTCTTGCTTTTCATTAAACCAGAGTCTGTTACCTGTTTTTGTAAATGAAGCTTTATTGGATAATAGCTACTCACAATTGTTCATATAGTGTCTATGGCTGCTTTTATGCTACAATGATAGAGTTGAGTAGTTGTAACAGAGATCTAATGGCCCATCAAAGCCTACATATTAACTATATGACCCTTTACACAAAAATTTTACCACTCCCCACCTTAAGCACATCAAATGTATGCCTGCCTCAGGGCCTTTGCACTTGCTGTTTCCACCATTTTAAACACAATTCCCTTGTAACTCAAATACCTCCCTCTTTTCACTTCATGCCTTTACTTAAATTTCACCTCCACAGAGGCCTTCACTGATTATTCTATTTAAAAAGCAGTTTGCATCACTCTCCATTTTTTCATCTGATGTACTTTAAATCTGCCTGACATTTTGTATCTCCTTGTTCATAGATGTGATAGAGACACCAAAGATTCATGCTTCTCTTCCACATGTATCACTCTTTCTGGAAGCAGCTGTCCAGGATTATATTTTCCAGCCTCCTTGTTTCTAGGTGGGAGCATTTGACTAGTTCTCACCAATGGAGTGTGAGCACAAGGATGTGTATCCCTTTCAGGCAGAGATGGTAAAACACCAGGATGCTAGCTACTCATTCACTCTCTCTTCCTCAGTGACCTTGGAGGTCATAGGTCATATAGCAGCATCACAAGGTAGGAGGAGTCTGGATCCTTGAGTTACTCTTTGGAGGAAAACTGCCAGACCAGAAACATTTACTTTTGATTTTAGCAATTTTTTAGTGTGAGTCTGCTGCCAGCAAATTCCCAACTGCGCTGATTGTCTCCCTGCCAAACTAACGGTCTCATACCAGCTGAACTACAAAGTAATCCCACTACTTTTGTCTAGTAGGTGCATGCTAATTTTAAAGGTGACTATTTCAGACCCCTTCCTCTTATGTAGACCTTTTAGCCACAAATGACACTTTTAGCTGATGAGCTAGACTTATGTATGTTTGAGAAAAGAAAATCAATCAACCAGGAAAGCCCTAATCTTACCACCAAGCACCTAGACCCACCAGAATGTACACCCACCAACATCTTCTCTGTTCCCTCATGATGAAACTGTTAAGGTGTCATTATCCTATCAATAGTCGAATTTGCCCATGAGCTCTGGACTCCATCCTCTGTCAAGGACTTTTGTCCTTTGTTTACTTTTCTTCTCTCCTGCATGATCAATATTTCCATCTCTACTGCCTCACTCCCAGGAGCAAACAAACTTTGTATATCTCAACCTAAAGTATAAAACAAACAAACAAAAAAACCTCAAGCCCCCTCTTGAGATGTCAATCTCTTCTAGTTATCATCTCATTTCTCTGTCCCCCTTTACAACAAGCCATTTAGAAAGTTATTTCTACATGGTACCTCTACCTTCTCACCTTCCATTTGCTCTACAGTCCTTTCCAATTTGGTTCAATCCAGAAAACTTCACTGACACTGCTTTTGTTAAGATCATGAGTAGCCTCTGTATTGTCAAATCCAATGAGATTAATAAGTTCTCATTTTATTTGACCTTTCAACTGTGTATAGCCAGTTATCTGCCTGTGTTTTCTTAAAATACTCTCATTTTTTGGTGTCTGTGACTTTACCCTGGTTTTGCTCTACCTCTTTATTAGTTTCCTTTATAAGTTCTTCTCTCTCTTCCTGACCTCTAAATGTAGGGCCCCCCTAGGCTCAGGTCTTGGCCCTGTTTTCTACCCCATCCACATTCTCTAATTAGGGATTAATTTCCAAAATATACAAACAGCTCATACAGCTTAATATGAAACAAACAACCTAATCAAAAAATGGGCAGAAGACCTCAATAGATATTTCTCTAAAGAAGACACACAGATGGCCAACAGCTGCATGGAAAGATGCTCAATATTGCTAATTATTAGAGAAATGGAAATCAAAAGTACAACGAGGTATCACTTCACACCAATCAGAATGGCCAACATTAAAAAGTCTACAAATAATAAATGCTAGAGAGGGTGTGGAGAAAAGGGAATGTAAATTGGTGCAGCCTCTACAGAGAACATTGTGAAGATTTCATAAAAAACTAAAAGTAGAACTACCATATGATTCCGAAATCCCACTCCAGGGCATGTATCAGGAGAAGACTCTAATTTGGAAAGATACATGCACCCCAATGTTCACTGCAGCACTATTTACAATAGCCAAGACATGGAAGCAACCATTGACAGATGAATGGATAAAGAAGATGTAGTATATAGAACGGAATAGTACTCAGCCATAAAAACGAATGAAATAATGCAATTTGCAGCAACATGGATGGACCTAGAGATTATCATATTAAGTAAGTTAGACAAAGACAAATATCATATGATGTCACTTATGTGGAATCTAAAAAACTGATGCAAATGAACTTAACTACAAAACAGATGTAGGCTCACAGACATAGAAAACAAACTTATGGTTACCAAAGGGGATAGTGGGGGAAGGGGAGAGATAAATTAGAAGTTTGGTATCAACATATACATACTACTATATAGAAAATAAGTAAACAACAAGGAGCTGCTGTACAGTGCAGGGAACTATACTCAATATCTTGTAATAACCTATAATGGAAAAGAATCTGAGAAAGAATACATATATGTATAACTTAATCACTTTTCTGTACACTTGAAACTAACACAACATTGTAAATTAACTATACTTCAATAAAAAAAGAAAAAAAATTTCATCTATATTCTGGACCCATCTATCGAACTATATACTTTTGACATGTGTACTTGTATGTACTCTTGTTTCCTCTCTTTCTTACAGTTATGTCATGAGTTCTGTCAATTCTACAACCAAAACAAATCTTGAATTCATCTTTTTCCCCAATTCTCTTGTCAAAACTTGAATCCAAGTCACCATCTCTGACTTGGACTATTAGAATAGACCTAGTTTTTGGTCTCTCCATTTCTACTCTTGGCACACCCTACATGAATCTTATCCTTTATAGTAGTGATGACCATGTACTTTAATATCCATGCTTTTAGATATGTGTGCATGAAAAAGATAATATGCTTTTGTGAAAACATGGTCCTCAAATATATAGACATAGCATCCATATTGTTCCAACCTCAAATCAGAAGACTTACCCTAATAATACACAGTTTGATGAGAAAATTTGAACACAGGACTAACCTGGGAAATCTAGGCCAACAAGTTTCCTGCCATCATAAGCAAGAACTATGTGTGTACTGGGCTGTTGCCAGGAATCCTCTACTTGAACTATAACTTGCTCCTTTTAAAAGTCAGAATAAGAACACTTATTTTAGAGAAAGAAAGATTAAAGCCTATTCTACCCAAGAGGTAAAAATGGGACTGTTCTAAGTCTAGGCTTCATCTCCCTTTTCTCAGAATTCCTGAAAGGACTTAGGGAAGTGCAGTGTGAACAACCGTAATTCCCTTGATTTTTCCATTTTGCTCTGGTGTTAAGGAGATCATATACCTTGAATCTTATATCAACCTTTGATGTATAACAATCCACCCCAAAGCTCAGTGGCTAAAACCACCATGTATTAACCTCACCATCCTGGTGGTTACCAGTTTTGGTTGCTCCCAGTTGGGCAGTTCTTCTGGACTCTCCTGGGGTCACTCATGAGGCTGCACTTATCTGATGTCTTGACTAGAGCAGGATAATCTCCACTGGCCTCACTCACGTGTCTGGCAACTAGTGCTGACCATCAGCTGGGCCTCTTCTCCAGCCGGCTTCTTAGCCTCATGAAGCCAGCCTGTGCTTCTGCATGTGAGGGCAGTCCTGTAACTAGAACATGAGAGCAGAAGCTGCAAGGCCTCTGGAAGCCCAGGCGAGGAAGTCACACACATCACTTCTGTTGGTCCGAGCTGGTCACAGGGCCAGCCCAGATTCAAGGGAAGGAGAAATTTACTCCACCTCTTGATGAGGGAGTGGAAAGTCACACTGCCAAGTGCTAGCATACAGGGATGGGAGGAATTGTTGTGGCCACCAGTGCCCACAACCTATACAGCCCTAGTACTTTACTTCCTTAGAGAAATACTTTCTCTGAGTTACTTCATGTGTATATATATATACCTGTATATGTATGTCTTAGTCAAGTTGGGCTGCTATAACAAAATGCCATAGCCTGGGTGGCTTGTAAACACAAAAATTTATTTCTCATAATTCTGGAGGATGGAAGTCTGAGATCAGGATGCCAGCATGGTTGGGTTCTGGTAAAGGTCCTCTTGCATCCTCATGTGGTGGAAAGAGGGCAAGAGAGCTCTCTGTGGTCTCTTTTATAAGGACACTAATCTCATTCATGAGGGCTCCACCCTCATGAATCAGCTCCCAAAGGCCGCACCTCCTAAAACCATCGTATTGGATTTCAACATAATGAATTTTGAGGGGACAGAAACATTTAGTCCATTGTACTGTGTGTGAATATATATGTAGATATGTGTGCTGTAACTCAGAAATTGACATGTATGTATATATAACATACTTATAATGCACATAAATATAATTTACTGATATGTAGATTTATTTTGGTGAACATATAAACAACATCTGGACAGGAGTTGTCTGTGGATTGTTTATTATGTTGTCCAAAGTCATTTGTAAAAGGATTTCTGCAATAGTACTTCTTAGAGGTTGCTTAACTCCTAAATAAATATTTCTTTTGTTCAAAAAAGAAATGCATAATTCATCACTGACCTTTGTTTACTTTGGCTTCTAGAAAGGAGCCAAAAGTTCAGAGTTGAACCTAAATGTCATCATTCGTTTTTGATCTTAGCTTAGATGTAATTGTTTTCTACTAGCATTCATTTCCTTTTGTTTTTAACTTCCCTATTCCCTATTGTATTCCCTATTCCCTTCCCTATTGTATCCATGTATTTCTTATAAGCTACTTCAGTCATTTTTGAAATGGGACAAGGTGCAATCCAAACACTTAAAAATACATGAATGTGCTTTTTGTAGTTTCACTTCAGAGAGTGATGTTAATGTATTCTAGAAAGACTGGAGAACCACGTTAGGGTTATTTCACATTGTGAGATTTGTAAGTTTAGTTTATTCAATAAAATGGTTCAAAGAGTGGAGACGAGTTCCCCAGAAAGCTACTGGGCTCAAATGCCTATGGTTTAATGCATTCGTTTTCTCACTCTTCACAGTCAGTCATCTACAAGAGCTCATGGTGAGTCATCCTTAAAAAACAGTCATAGACTTCATATCTCCCATTTTCAATCTGCTCTCCAATTAACCCCTTTCTCCTTTCTAACTCAGAAAGGAGTCTTCATGGAGGAAAATATCATTAATTTGGTTATTGGTCAATATTAGATTATTATCTCACATATAAAAAGTTTCCTTAAGCAGAGGTATTTTTTTCAGCTTTGATCCTTGACATTACTTTCAGGTATGTTTTCTGAGTTATCAACTCACCATTCATACTTTTGGCACATAATATTTTTCTTTGATTTTCTTTTTCCCTTCAAAAGAATCGATCCCAATATGTTTCCATGTATCATTGGCATTTATATTTAAATGTGCATTCTCTCGCCCCTTTTACAATGGAAGTGCAAAGAATTCAAATGGGTACGGAGGTGAGGGGAATATTGTGATTTCTAGTAAGAAATGTAGTTCTGTTACGAACATTGGGTGTATCTTTTTGAATTAGAGTCTTCATCTTTTCTGGATATTTGCCCAGCAGTGGGATTGCTGGATCATATATTAGCTCTATTTTTAGTTTTTTATGGAACCGCCATCCTGTTTTCCAAGAGTCCATCAACAGATGAATAGGTAAAGAAAATGTGGTATATATATATATAATATTACTCAGCCATAAAAAAGGATGAAATATTGCCATTTGCAGCAACATGGATGAACCTAGAGATGATCATAATAAACAAAACAAGTCAGACAGAGAAACACAAATATTATAAGATTTGTCACTTATATATGGAATCTAAAAAATAATACAAATGCATTTATTTACAAAACAGAAACAGACTCACAGACATAGAAAACAAACTTATGGTTACCAAAGGAGAAAGGGAGGCGGTGAGAGGGAGAAATCAGGAATATGGGATTAACAGATACACACTGCTGTATTTAAAATAGATAAGCAACAAGGACCTACTGCATAGCACAGGGAACAATATTTAATATCTTGTAATAATCTATAATAGAAAATAATCTGCAAAAAAATACAACTGAATCACTTTGCTGTGCGCAGTATTGTAAATCAACTATACTTCAATAAAAAATAAGAAACATATATATGTTAATACACACACACATACACACACACGCATACACACACACACACACACACACACACACACACACACACACACACACACACATATTTGTTCTTCTTTGCACACAGCCCCTAAACCTTTGTGATTTCTTAAATGATAAGAGCAAGGGAGCATTTCCTGTTTAATATTTGGTCTTTTGTCCTCAGATCCTGAGATAGCTCCAGAGAGATAAGATGAAAAGAATGTCTTTTGTTTTTCATAAGCCCCTTTCAACCACATCTGAGTTTATGTTAATGAGGGAATTTTTGGAAAGCACCTAGATTACCATAGGATGGGGCTAGTTGCCAGGGGAAACAACCTTGTGACTAGAGAGTTGGAACTTTCACCCACCCCCTCATCCCCCTTCCAGGGAGGAAAGAGGGACTGGAGGTTGAACTAATCACCAATGACCGATGATTCAATCAGTCAAGCCTATGGAATAAAGCCTCCTTGATAATCCCTGTAGTACGAGGTTTCAGGAGCTTCTGGGTTGATGAACACGTGGGGCATGGAAGCTCTGTACCCCTTCCTCCATACATTGCCCTCTTTGTCTGAGCCATCTGACTGTTTCTGAGTTGTATCCTTTATGATAAACCAGTAATCTAGTAGGTGCTCAACCTAAATAAAAAGTCAAATTACCTGAAACTGACTTTATTCGGGAATAGCAGAGGAATTGCGATTTGAAAACAAATGCTGTAGCAAGCTCCAGGAGGGTCCTTTGAGGATGTGGGGCAGGCTGTATTTATAGGCAAGGAGTGCAGAGAGGAGGAAGTCCAGCCAGAGACCAAGGAGTGATTTCATTGGCTAAGAGGATGGGGAGAAATTCTTGGCGGAAGTTCATTGGACAGGAGACAAGTCTTGGTTTTAAGGCATTTACGGCATATCAGTCTCATCTCGTAAGTTTTCATTTCGTTAGGGTGCATGCGTGAGATTCTCCATTTCACATTCCGGTTCCATTTTAGATTGAAATCCTTTCACAAAGTAAACTGCTTTCCGGAGTTCTGTGAGCCATTCTAGCAAATTATTGAACCCAGGAGGGGACTGTGGGAACCTCCCCTTTACAGTTGGTCAGTCAGAAGCACAGGTGACAACCTGGACCTGCGATTGGCATCTGAAGTCGGAGTGTGGGCAAGGGGGCAGTTTGTGGACAGAGCCCTTAACCTTGGGATCTGATGTGAACTGCAGGTAGATGGTGTCAGAATTGAGTTGAATTGCAGGACACCCAGCTGGTCCGTAGAGAATTAGAGAACTGCTCGGTGGGGAAAAACCCTCACACTTTTTGGTGGCCAGAAGTATTGAGAGTAGAGTCTTGGAGGGGAGATTTTTTTCAGGGGCTACAGAAGTTTAGCCATTTAATAATTTGAGCACACTTTGCATATTCTGGGCTGATTTATCTGGCAAACTCTTCTGTCAGGAGCAAAGGTACTAACCTGTAAGGAAGCAGATTATCTCGAGTGCCTAACATAGATACAAGTCTCCTCACTGGATTCTCCAACAGGCATTTGATGAGCCCATCTGCTGTTACTTTGCTCACATCTCGCCAGGATTGTTGTCTAATTTCCGAGCCCAGGAACAGATTAAAGTGGCAAAGTAGAACAGGGTTGTGAGTGGCTTAAAGAAGGTTCACTGAGAAGTTCAAGAAGTTGGTTTGATGGCCTGATGATGACAGAAGCAGAAAAACCAAGGAAAGCAGACATACAAATGCAGAAAGCGTAGCGACCTCAGGCAATGAGCATCATCATAAATAACCCTGTAGTAGCGTTAATCTCCCAGGACAGCATTCCATTCTCTAAGGCACACAATTTACTGTTCATTACTGTGGCCCTGAGTTGCCAGAAAAATGTTATGCTATATTCAAGTAGTCAATTTAAAGAGACATGGAAATATTTCCATCAAGTTTTTATAATAATAATAATTATTATTTGTCTCTGTGCTTTAAAGTCTGAAGTTCAATTCATGGGAACATTCACTGTATTTTGTGACTCAGTCATCATCCTTGGCTCACATTTTAATGGTGCATCCGCTATATGCCAGGCACTGAACTAGGAGCTGGATCCTTAGTGGTGGTCAAAACACATGCCACTGCTGTCTGGGTGGAACCTGCAGGACAGACAGTTATTAAACAGGCAAACCTCCCAAAACAACAACACGTAATTTAACTTGCGTAAAAGGCTAGAAGAGAAAAGAACGTGGGTTGTAATAGAGCACCCCAAGGGTGGGAACGAGAAGGTATAGAACATGATTGTTCATTTAGAGTCACCAGGGAGGGCCAGGGAATCCCCCACACAGGAGGAAGGCAGGACTGTGAAAAGGGGGAGGAAACAGAAACAATGGGCAAAGGATTGAGATAGTAAGAGGCTGGCAAGGCAGAGGGGTGGCAAGCAGGAGGGTGTGGCAGGAGAAGGTCACACAGAAGGTCAGAGGAAGAAAGGGATGACTTGGATTTGGAGAAGATCATGGAGGGCTTTGCAAACCGCACTAAGGAGTTTGGGTTTAATTCAGAGTATCAGGGGAAGCCTTTGAAGGATTTCAAGCATAGCTGCTGGATAACCAGCTCGACGTGTTTTAAAATGCTTTAGTTATTTGCGTCTCTCTTTGCTTTTGCTTAGAAATGATGAAGGATATTTCCACAAATGTGTGGTGCAGAAATGAACCCAAATCTGGGGGGCCCCCCATCTTAAACAGTTTGGGAGGGCCTCTTAAAGAAACAGAACTCAGAATTACAAATATAAAATGAGGGATAGAGTTGTCCTTGGAAGGGTCCCATGCAAGTGAGGGGCTCTGGAGCTTACGCTTCATCACGTCACGACGTATCTACTCACTTCTGGTATTATGCAAAGGGTTTTATAGATATTCCTGGCTTTAGGTGGTAACCAAAGTCAATTATCAAGTTTGAGAGTGGCTTGAAACACCATTCTTCAGAAGCCCTGTCCTTTTTTATCCCTTCTTCTTTTTCCCCCTCTTGTACCCCATCATCCAATGCCCTCTGACTTCAACAGCTCAGATTAAAAACTCTTGCTTTTGTGATTGTTTTAGAATTGATTTGGAGTTTTTCTGTTGAACTATTTCATCCTTCCACACACGTGTATACATCCTTTCTAATAGTATCCTCTGAGGGTTAGCATGAGTGGGTAACTGAAATGGTATGAGACTGGGAGATGGGATGGAGAAAAGATGATGAGATTCATGTATGGTAAGAGTCACGTTTTAGAGGTTCCATTTTCTGGAAAAAAAAAAATTACTGGAAATATTCCAGGAGACTGTTACAGTGATGTTCCAAAGCTTCACTTTTTAAGATCAAAGATCCTGGAAAAGTGCTTTATTGAGTCAGAGCCCCTGCCTTTTCTTTTGTTCCACATTCCTGTCTCCTTTGAAATCTTATTGAACACTGTTGCGTATCTCTTACCCTATTTGTCAAGCAGTTTTACTGCTGGAAATGGTGTCTATTCCATGAAATGCTCTCTCTACAGAAATAGTACTCTTTTTTTTTATGAAATAGAGGGAAAGATGAGCTGGCTGACTTATTTCATTCCAAACTCTTTGTAGCAAAAGTTGAAATGAATGAAAATGATTGAGTTTGTAGGCCTGGTCTGCAGATAGGAAAAACTGCTGGAAACCACTGAGTGTGGAATGGCTTTAATTTACAGCGTGGATATCAGCCAGCCCATGATATGCCTGCTTTTGGTTAACCTTTATAGAAGAGAAAGAAGTACAGAGAGCAATAGCTTTCGGAAAGGCTGTACTTGAAAAGAACCAGTGCTTGAAGCCCTAAGATGCTCATTTACATTAAACAATGGGGCATTGTTCTGGAGGCATGGGAGAGGAGGGGGACAGAATGGTGGGGAGTACGGTGAGTTAGACTGACATACCCATTAGTGAGAACTCAGATGGATCACGCCCTATCAGATGGCTTCCTCCATGGGCAGGAGGGCCTGGGGATGCCCTGGGACCCCCAGGGCTAGGACTTGGTGTGATGAATAAGGAGGTCATGAGCATACAGTTTAACTCTCTACTCCAAGAATACTGTCCCTAGATTTGCGCTACGCGACTTAAATATCAACATGTTTGATACTGACTGGATTGAAAAATGGCGGCTGTCGTTTCTTCTTTTATCTTTCTACTCCAGTGCTGACGGTTCATTCAATGAATATAATGGGGTCCCATAGCGGTGCCCATCAATACAGGAGGAGAACATCCTTTAGTACACAGATTCTTCCACCGAAAGAGTGACCGGCTCTTCAGTTTTCACGTTTTTGCTGTAATCAGGCAGCCCGGCACTGCTGTGACCCCAGCCTCCTGGCAGAGTACTCGAGCAGGGCATCCTGGATGATTTACAGGAACATTGAATCATCCGGCGTTTGGGTTTCATGTCTTGTAAATGCGAAGTGGAAGAAAGCAGTCCCTGCCCCCATCCCATCCTGGAGAGGACAGAATGGTTATTCATGTCTTATTATCACGCCTTTCATCTTCCTTTGTAAAATTTTTTAAGGTAGTATTGAAACCATCTGGGCTGCTTTGAAGTCAGTTTATTTTACTAAATTAAACTTTCCTAGATTGTGCCCTTTTTCTTTACACGATGCCATGTAACATGTGATTAATTCTGGCACGAGTACACCTGTGTCTATAAATCTGACCATTTAGTTTGTAGATGAAGGAAGCTGGAGTCAGAAATCTGTGCCAAATTCAGTTTTTTTCTTCTTGGTATGATTTTATATTAAAGTTTCCCTGTGTGGATAAATTAGCTTCCACTTTAAGTTTCAGGTTATTTACACAGAAAGTATAGTATAGTGATAAACACATAGGACTTAGAGTCAGAGAGAACCAGGCTCAAATATCAAGTTCACAACTTACTGTGTGACCTTAGGAAAGTAACTTTACCTCTCTGGGACCCAGTAACCTCAGTTGTAAAATGGTGATTGTGGTAGCCAGCCTCCAAGATGGCCCCAGCGACCCTGGCCTCCAGGTGTTCAGGCCTGTGTGTAGTCTCCTCCCATACTGAGTTGGGTTGACTTGTGTAAACAATAGGGCATTGTGGAATTGATGGTGTGTGACTTCTGAACCTAGGTAATCAAAGACATTGTGGTATCTGCTTGGCCCCTTCTCTTGGATTCAGTCTTGGGGAAGCCAAGGGCCATGTTGTAAGGGTAGTCAAGCAGTCCGAGGAAAGGCCCCCTTGGCAGGAACGGAGGTCTCCTGCCAGCAGTCAGCACCGTATGGGTGAGCCATCTTAGAAGCACATCTTCCAGCTCCAGTGAAACCTTCAGTTGTCTGCAGCCCTGGCTCATGTCTTGACTGCAACCTCATGAGAGATCCTGGGCTAGAAACACCCAGTCAAGCTGCTCCCCAATTCCTGACCTATAGGAACTGAGTGAGATAATAGATGTTTATTGTTGTGTTGAGCTGCTGAGCTGGGGATAATCTGTGATTCAGTGATAGATAACTGATACCATTATAACGATTGTACCCCCTAGTAGGATTGTAAATGTGACAATGTAAGGGTTTGCAGAGAGCCTGGCTCGTAGTAAGTGTTATTCAGAAAGATAAAAGCATTGGTTATGGATGGAACTTGACACCAGATGACGAGTTCTCCTCTCCAGCACCTGGACTCCAAATGCTTTATATGGCTTCTGCGTTTAGTTGATGAAGAAGCCCGGATTTATAGTAGGATCCTGAGTGAGTGGTAAATGGAGTGGCATATCTGGTACTTCTTGTGTCTCGCCTCAGAAGCTCTTATCCCACTTTTTAATTTCAACCTTTCTGTGGCAACCAGCTGCAGGGCAGCGTTAGCCTGATTGCACCTGCCTCAGCTGCATGGGTGCCTCTTGCTTCATCATGGCGCTGCCTTGTGGCACACCCACATGGGCCCTTGCAACCATTTGGATGCGTGTGCAAACCTGGGCCTGTTAGGATTGGGAGGTGGTGGGTGAATACTCCCCTCTTCATCCCTTGGCTGGATGATTCTAAGGCGCCTTCTACATGGCTCCTAGGAGATGTCCCCTGGGGGGGTGGAGACCTACTGCCCACGGCAGAGATCTGTGCAATGGTGCATCTTCAGACTGGCTTTCTCTCCTTTGTCTCACTCCTTCCTTCTCCTTGGGCTCACTGCCTAAAATAAACTAAGAGCTCGCCAGCCCTGCGTGTCTCTGGCTCCATTCCTTGGAGGTGAACTTAGGCCAAGACAGATGGCTCTAATAAGAGCTGGCTGAGTGTTGTTTTCTTGATGTGTGTTCATGAAACCATTACCGTGATACCTGGTTTACTCCCTGCACTAGTTTCCCACTGTTCTGAGGACAAAGTCTCAAACATCTCACATGGTGGCAGCGGCCTCCACAAACTGAGTCCTGCCCACACATTCAGCTTCCTCTCCCATCAGGCGGTCCCACGTCTTCTCTAGCTTGGCCTCCTTGGACTTTGTTCAATTCCTTTTATGTGACAGTCTCTCTGTTGCCTCTGGACCAAGTGCATGCTGTTTCTTCTTACTTTTGCTTGGCCACTTGTCACTCTTTGCTCAGGTCTCAGCCTAAAAACTGCATCCCCAGGAAGACCTTGAAGATGTCACTTGAAATATCCTCATATCAAAGTGAACTTCTCTTTTCTTAACACCTATTGCACTTGTTAAGTATTTTCCTAGTGTTTATGTTTCCCTCTTGAGTGCGGACTCTATGAGGGCAGGGACGGTGACCATCTTATTCTCTATTGCTTAATGTTTGGCTTAGAGAACATTTCAATACATTGAATGAAAGAAAGAATTTACCTGGGCAAAATCCACTTGCTGAGGATTTTCTGTGTTATTTTTTTTAAATGCCTTAATCGGTCCCTTTAAAACATGAATCATTTCCAAAAGGGCCTCCTCAGGCTGCTGAAAAAAAGCATTACTTTAATAACACAAATGACAGATTTTTTGGTAGTAGAAGAATTTACTTTTATATTTACTTTTTGTCACTTTGCAAAAGGCAACATCATAGGCTCACACCAACCGACAAGCTGCCCCAGTAATTTAGATTATAATTCAGTTTACAAAATGAGCTTGACAGACAACTATTAGAGATCATCTCTTTTGTGTAGAGTCTACCCCTGCTTAAGTAAAACTTGTAGTTTCAACTCTTGTAATCTAAGCTCTACTGGAATAAAAAAAAAGACTTTTGCTTCTAATATATGTTGAAAGAACACTCTATCCATGAGTCATTAGGAAACAGGAGGTGTCCATCTTAGGAAATCTTCTGACCATTTCAGACACTGTAACACTATTCAGATGGCAGAAGGTCATATCAGAATTCTGCTTGTATACTTAAGGATGGAGAGTTATTTATGAATGAGATCATGCTTCAAAATATATTATGGTAAAGTCTAGGACCATCTTGTATTGGCATCAAATGGCCTGAGTTTGTCAACTCATACCAAAAATCTGGAATTGTATCAGAATTGCATTATGGTATAGGTAAGAAACCTCTGAATAATGTTGTATTTAAAACAAGGTGGGTTTTTTTGATGAATATGTTTGCAAAATGGAAGTGTTGACTGAAAAAAACATGCACAACCTAAAAGTTGAGAATTGTTTTATTTGGTGAACCAATCTGAGGACTTGAGCCCAGAAGACAGCCTCTCAGCTCTGAGGGATGGCTCTGAAGCGGTAAGGAAGGAGCCAGGATGTATAGAAGTTTTTGCAACAAAAACCGGGTGGTCGGAACATCAAAAGATTACTGTTAGTTAAAGAAAACCAGACTTCTCAAGTTAGTGAATGTACTGCTTTTCTGTATATGGAAATATGCAAGAGTCTGGGCTCATTGAAATCATTCCTTTGATATGCACCTTAATTATCTAGGACTAGTATCCTGTTGTTTTCCATCCTGAATCCCCTCAGGGTGCACAGTCAGCTGACTGAAGACTTGATGACTTGACTGAAGTGACTGAAGACTTGATGGCCGCAACATCCTTTGTTTTCCCATACGGCGGGCAATATTTTTCAGCCACAGAAGTCAACTGTTTTGGTAGATCAATAATGCACAAAGATAGCTCCTTTGATATTTTGCAAAGGGCTGTACACTAAGTTTATGATGTCCTTCACAATTTTAAAGATCACACACTTTATGTGGCAAGAAACCATTGATTCAACAGCTATTTATTGAATGCCTACTATGTCCCAGGCCCTTCTCCAGGCATATGAGATATAGCAAGAACAAAATATAGCTTAGCACGTTCTCTTCAAGAACAAATTTTGCCATGGCAAAGGGCTTTGC
This sequence comes from Stenella coeruleoalba, assembly GCF_951394435.1. Lineage (NCBI taxonomy): Eukaryota > Metazoa > Chordata > Mammalia > Artiodactyla > Delphinidae > Stenella > Stenella coeruleoalba. The sequence goes on from NC_137149.1 coordinate 123,936,375, forward strand.
AAAACCTCATGGAAAGGAAATGGTTGACATCATTGAGAATTAGTGTTGTCAGCCTACAGGAAATTGGCAACAGATTTCCCACGGTGTTTTCTGAAGCACTAGGATCTTCCAAAGAGGAAGCAGTGTCATGTATTTCATTGAGAGCCAGCTGTTCCAGCAGTTTATTTGAAGGCTAGAAATGTTCATTTTCTGGAAGGAAATGGAGATAGCATTGAATTAAGCTACTTGAACTCACTTCTCACTCAACCACACCAGTTCCTCTGGTAGGGCTGACCCCTTTCCTCTCCCTAGGATCAGGGGAAACTCAGCCAGCCGTAGTGAGTTGTTGCTTAAGACCAGAGAAGAATCATGTACAGAGAAGACAAAGGCTATGGACAGTCTTAGAAATTAAGGACCATATTGTGATCCAGCTTTGATAAGGCAAGATACATTAAAAATTCATTTCTAGGGCAAAATGGAAGAGGTCTTGAGTGTGCAATCTAGATCATGATTCTGAAGCTTGAGTGGGCATCTGAATCATCTGTGAAACCAGATTGATAGATACTTCTACTCAACCACAGCAATTCTAATACATATTGAGACTTGAGAACCACTCACCCAATTGTTAAAATCCATTTGGTAATGAACTGCCTGCCATACTTTCTCAAAGATTTCCAGAGTCATTGGGTGAGAGAGCAACTTTCTATGGTGCCTTAAGTAGAATCCTTTTATTTCTGAAAATCTGTAAAACAAAACAACAACAAAAAGTCACAAAAGTTAACATTTTAAATTCTTGTTCCTTAGTAGATTATGTGAACTAGGGAAGTTGTATATGACTAAGGGTGCTGTGGTTCAATTTTAGATCAAGTGTTCCTTTGACTAATTGGGAAACACTGTGAAATATTTTCATTTGTTGTTATTCAAACACTGCAATTAGGGCCCGAGTTTGGACCCTTGCACCATTGACTAGTGAACTAGGGATCTTTAAACCTTAAAAGAGTTTTTATTTTATTTTATTTTTATTGAAGTATAGTTGATTTACAATATTATGAGTTTTTATTTTAAATGTATACCAATAGTATATGGAATCAAGTATATCAGTGAACAGCGGGGAGATGTGAGTTGTGTGGATAGGACTGCTACTGCTATTTGGCAAAGCCATGGTTTGAATGGCTTAAATCCAGAGCCTGATGGGTTTTGTTTTCTCTCCTTTGACTGTTACTCAGTTTAATGTATTTCTCAACTGAAAAACAAATACCTTTAAAAACACTAGATTATATAAATTCTTGGTTAGACACATTTGCTAATTTGCTCTGTGGTTAGACACATTTGCTCTGTGGTTAGACACACAGATTTCTTTCTGAAAGATGGTGGGAGCCATTTTTCCTTTGGTGCTTTCTTCCAAATTCTGAACTTGCTGTATGAATTGTATGTTTTGTAGCACATCATTCTTTTCCTAAAATTCTTTGAGTTTTTCTTTACAAAAAGCAGTGGAAATTTACCAGAGTAAATCATAAATCTTTGCTGCTGTTGACTCGAACAAACTTGAATTACACAACAAAATGAACATAGAATTAAAAAAAAAATTGGCAGATCTGGTCATTGTTTTAAGTATAGTTCAGCCCCAAGGAAAAATGAAAACTAAGTTATGAGTTGAGTTGTATATGGTGTAATAGAATGAGGCTTTGAAGTACAAACAGAATTTACAATTCTCACAATCCTTGCCTAAAGCAAAAATCTTCTCTTTTGCAGTGTTTTCTTGAATTAGAAACCTATGTTTACGAGCTGCTATAAATCACTTTTTCCTTTATTACAGAGTTGGACACTGTGATACCTTAAAGTGGATGTTGCTTATCTTGGGAGTGGTATGGAAGTTGAATGAATAAGGGAAGGAATTATGGCCATTTAACAACTGTTTGCAAAGGTTCTAGGGTTCTTGGGAGGAAGCAGGAAGTATTAATTTAAAAATAGTTCCCAAAGCCAAAATGAAGAGGGAAGAAAAAAGCATTTTATTTCTTAATTTGTTTGGATTATCTCTAAGGAGATGAATAATGAATGAAATTTGGGATTAGTACACAGGAAGGTCCCCTAAGAGACTGTCTAGACTCTAGGCCATCTTTCTCTTCTACAGAACTCCTCCTGACATTTTTTAGAGAGAAAATTCTCTGCCATATTCTTAAGTGCTTTGAAGGGAAGGGAATTAAGGAACTCTGATCAGTTCAGCATCTAATTAAAACTTCATCATCAAAACAAATTTTTTTAAAATATTTTTTTTAATGTCTCTAATTGCAATTTGTGTTTTCTTAGGTCCTGTAGACTCAGTCATTTTACATCTTGGATTTATATAGTTTATTTTCCTGCCCATTAAAACAATTTTGGTCAAAATTATTTTAAATTCTAAGACACTTTGAAAAATCACTACCCTTTGCCTTAAAATTTCAAGTCGTGTGTTAATTTAACCATGGTATTTCTCTAAGTCAGCAGCAGAGCTGTCTTTACTGTCATTGACACATTTTAAACTACTATTGGGAAAAATTTCCTAGTAAAATTATTTTATATCTTCCACATCTCTTTCATGGTAGTTATGAAAAGTTCACACATAGAATTCAGCTAAGATGGGACTTCCCTGGTGGTGCAGTGGTTAAGACTCCATGCTCCCAGTGCAGGGGGCCTGGGTTCCATCCCTTCTCAGGGAGCTAGATCCCACATATATGCGACAACTAAGAGTTCACATGCCACAACTAAGGAGTCTGCACGCGCAACTAAGGAGCCTGCCTGCCGCAACTAAGATGCGGCACAACCAAATAAATAAATAAATAAAACCTAAAAAAAAAAAAAAGAATTCAGCTAAGGTAGCCCTGTAACAAAAGGATGAATTCTCTATTTATCTCCACAACTCCAGTGCTACATAATGTAAAATAATTTTAAAAGAGAAATTTGTTTATGCAACTCTTGTAAGCATATAAATGAAAATATTATATAACTGACCCTGGTGAGCGGTTACAAAAATTTCCTTATACTTCAATACTGGGATTGAAAACCCACTAGTCTTCCTTTTTCTTACAACTCCCAGGCTGCAGAAGGTGGCTCGCTCTCTTTACTGCATTTCAACACTTTGGGATGGCAGAATTTGTCACTGCCGCTGGGCTCTTAAACTCACCCTACTTTGGAAACCATTTTCTGCTGTTGTAGGAAATCAGGTTTTCCCTGAGAAGCACTTCTGCCTGCCTGTGGAATGAGTGGGACCTCTCTAACTTACTTACCAAAAGGCCCATTTTTTCTTGACGACCATGTCTCCATTGAGGCCGACTGTGAGGCCTTTCCCTGGGACTCCTATTTGCATCTATTCTGAATAGATTTGGAATTTATTTGCTACTCTTTATTGTTCCAGTTCCATCTCTATGTATCGCAGTTCCTTCCAGTGGTGAAAGCTTTATGTGCTTTACACACAAATATTAAAATTGTTTAACAACTTACTACTTAAAATGCTTACCTATCTGGGGATGGCTCTGTAAATTTTGGTATACGTTTGTTGAGGAGTATGCAACCAATAAAAATACAGAGTTTGGAGTGACTTGGAAAAATGCTTTTGTTAACCTGCCTATTAAGTGAGAAAAGCAGGATGCAAAATTGTATATACACTATGACCAGAGCTAAGTAAAAAAAGAACTCTGCTTCCTTCTAAAAAATGTATGCTTAGAAAAAGTCTGAAAGAAAAGTTACTAAGTCATGGTTGATAAAGAGTGGTGAAACCAATGGCAATTTCCTCTTTTCCACTTTGTTTTCAAATTTTCTGTAATTGAGATGGTATCACTCTAATAGTATAAATAAAAATTCAGTACCTTACCTTTTAATCAAAGCAACCTAATCATTATTATCTAATGGGTATCTAATGATACCCATTAGATAATACCTTTTCAGTACCTTGAAAGAGCAATTCCTCATTCTATAAGTGATGTTGGTCATTCGGAGAAATAGAGAAGAAAAAAGATATATAAATAACAGTAATATTGAATTCACCTAATTTCATTAGAAATGTACAGACTAATACATATTTAATGAGTAACTAAATGATTGAAATAATTCAGTTGACATCCAACTTCTTACTTTAAGTAATTTCACTTTCCAATTCTGTCTCTGACAACAGAAAATATAGTTTTAAATAAAGCCCTTTCTTAATGTAAATGTAAATGAAGTTGTTGAAGACTTTAATCTGATGTGGTGTACTGGTGATCATCAAAACTTAATCCAGGATAAATTCTTCAGGTCAGAGATGTAGACATTGATACTCAGAAGGCAGAGTGACTTGCCACATTGAGTGACAGTGCTGAGTCTAGAACGTCCACCTCCAGCCCACCATTAGAGTGTCCTTCCCACCATGACTGTGTCTCCCAAGAGCCAACCTAAATTCAGAGTCTTCTTTGGTCTGGAACAGTTTCAGTTTTGGACTGCTGTTTCATCTGACAGGCAAAGTGTAAGAGCTAAAGAATATGAGAAGAACAGTTTTCCGTATGTCTGCTCTGCCAAAACTAACACGCACTGGCAATTGTACCACCAAAGCCATTTAGAAGTCTTCATTGCTGGGGAAAGGCCCTCTTTCCAACATGAATCACTTGAACATCGTGCTTGCAGACAATGACCGTGCACTGTTTGTACTGGAGAAAGGGAAGTGAACTTGGGAAAGGATATTTAGAAAAATGCAGATATCCACATGCAGCTAATAAAGAGACCTTGTGGGAAATAGCTCCCCATCTAGCTTTTGTGCTGCTTTTCCCCCTCCGCACTAAGTGGAGTGTTTATTTCTGTACCGCCTCTAAAAACATTTGAAAACTCACAAACTTACAAAAATGCTCTTCAGATATGTTGTATCATGTATTGAATTTGTCTAACACGCCTTTGGGAGTATGTATCATTTTTCATATTTTATTTTAAAGATTTGTTTTTGATGTGGACCACTTTTTAAAGTTTTTATTGAATTTGTTACAATACTGCTTCTGTTTTATGTTTTGGTTTTTTGGCTGAGAGACATGTGGGATCTTAGCTCCCTGACCAGGGATCAAACCTGCATCTCCTGCATTGGAAGGCGAAGTCTTAACCATTGGACCACCAGGGAGGTCCCATTTTTCATATTTTAAAGATGAAAAAAAAACCCCTCCTGATTGCAGCTAAAAATTGGCAGTTCAGCATGGTCTTAATGCGATCTCCAATCTCAAATTCCATGTCCTTTCCCCATCCTCTATGATTTATGGCCCCTCTGCCCTAGGGGCCCCATTCCACTTACAGGACAAAAAGTCACTAAAACTTTTGCACTTTGTGTAACACAGCTGTTCTGAAATTGTACTTCATTGCTTGTGTGAGTTTCCGTCTTTGCATCTTTCTCAGTGAGGGAAGGAGTAATAGAGCAATGATAATTTTAAAAATTTCTCTTGAGATAGTGTTTTTTGGTAGATTCCAAATAATTATTTGGAAATAATGATAAAATGGTTGTTGAGTTCCAATAGTGGTTTTTGTTAGAAATATCTGTCTGTTCTGATTCATTTTTTAAAAATAGTGCATGTGTGAGCACAGACTTAATAACATAGAATAGTGGCATTCTTCACTCAGGTTTTCTACCTGCCTACTTAGGTGATTTTTATCCATCAGAAAGGAGGGCATTTGCACTGAAAGAAAGCTCTGCAGTTTGTTAGTAGTTTTCATAGGACACTCCAAGGTTTCTGTTTTTTTTTTTTTTGTTTTTTTTTTTTGTGGTACGCGGGCCTCTCACTGTTGTGGCCTCTCCTGTTGCGGAGCACAGGCTCCGGACGCGCAGGCTCAGTCAGTGGCCATGGCTCATGGGCCCAGCTGCTCCGCGGCATGTGGGATCTTCCCGGACCGGGGCCGAACCCGTGTCCCCTGCATCGGCAGGCGGACTCTCAACCACTGCGCCACCAGGGAAGCCCAAGGTTTCTGTTCTTAATAGTGTTCTTTAGCCTGTGACGTGAGTCAGTAACTGCTGAATGTTTGTTTCATCATGATTTTTCTTTTAATTGAGATATAGTTGATGTACAATATTGTATAGGTTACAGGTATACAACATGTAATGATTCACAATTTTTAAAGGTTATAGTCCATTTATAGTTATTGTAAAATATTGGCTATATATCCTGTGTTATACAATATATCCTTGTAGCTTATTTGTTTTATACATAATAGTTTGTATCCCCTACCCCTATCTTGCCCCTCCCCCTTTCCCTCTCCCCACTGGTAACCACTATTTATTCTCTAAATCTATCTATCTATCTATTTTTTGTTGTTTTGTTTTGGTTTTTTTTACCCTAACTCTATGAAACTGGCACAAATGAAAAAATGTGATGCTGTTTATCCATCTTCTACTATAATCCTCCTCAACACTCTTTCTGCCTTTGCTCATTCAAAAAATATTTATGGAGAACTTACTGTGAAGCCTGGACATGGAAGAGTAAGTGACTTGCCCAAGATCTCAGGGTTAGTAAGTACCATGGTCAGGACTTGCTTGAAGTCTATTTCGTTACAAAGCCACATGCTTAACTGGTAAGCCACTATAATATGTGCTCTGTGTGTGTGTGTGTGTGTGTGAGACAGAGAGACAGAGAGAGAGAGAGAGAGAGAGAGAGAGAGAGAGAGACAGAGATTAAAAGAACACCTAAGACATGGTCTTCCTTCTCCCAGTCCTTACAGAGGGCAGCACTTTGGGAGTCACACTTATCCCTGTCTTCTGTATGAGCTCTGTGCTGCCTATACATATATCTTCATTATTCCCTAATGCCAAGAAAATATGGCTTGGTAACATTTCAATGGGAGAACATAGATGTGTAAGTGAGAATAATTACTCTTTCTGAAAAAGAGACATTTTCTTAGTGACCTATATTTTCTGACTTTTGACAAATATTTTAATCTTCAGTATTTTAAAAAAATGACCTCTTTTTTGCTTGAAAAATATGGGAAACTAATTTCAACAACACAGAGTGATCTTTCCCCTCTGCAAAGATCTTAGTGCTAAGTGTTATGGGCAGGAGGTGCTATGAAACAAGAACATACTCAGTGACTGCCCTACATCTGGTCAATTCAGGACAAGAAACAAGATTGGTCCTAAACCAATGGGACCCTTTGTGGGATTCACAGATTGGTACTGCGAACCAGACTGATTATGAACAATCTGTGACCAGATAGACACAAAAATTGAGAGTGCTTAGCAACTTTGTGGCTAACTGAAAGAAACTTGACAGTGTAATATTATGTCTGCTGAACCTAATGATAAAAACAAGGGCGTTTGTATTTTCTATATTTTTGTTTTTCTTTTCTCCACCCCACCACCAGCTTTATTGAGATATAATTGACAAATGAAACTGTATATTTAAAGTGTAAAACTGATGATTTGACATATGCATATATTACATTTTGAAAGATTTCATAATCAGGTTAATTAACAAACCCATCACCTCATGTAGTTATCTTTTTTTTTTTTGGAGCGAGAACACTTAAGATATGCTCTCTTAGCAAGTTTCAAGTATGCAGTATAGTATTATTGACTACAGTTACCATGCTGCACATTAGATTCCCCAGAACTTACCATCTTATAACTTGTACCCTTTGACAAGCATCTCCCCATCTCCCTCACCCCTGAGTCCTGATAATCACCATTCTACTCTGTTTCTGTGAATTTGACTTTGTTTTTTAGACTCCACATATAAGTGAGATTGTACACTATTAGTCTTTTCTCTGTCTGGCTTGTTTCACTTAGCATAATGTCCTCTAGATTCATCCATGGTGTCGCAAATGGCAGGATTTCTGTTTTCTCATGGTTGAATAATATTCCATCGTTGTATGTTATCTATCTATCTACCTATCTATCTGTCTATCTCACATCTTCCTGGTCCATCCAATGAACACTTAGGTTGTTTTCATATGTTGGCTATTGTGGGTAATAAACGTAAGTGTTTTCATTCTCTTTTTTTGGTAATTCATCTCTGTTTTATTTTCCAAAAATGTCTATTTTGGATTGAAAATTAAAAACAAATAAACAAACTGGTCTTCCACCACAGATTATTTGAGAACACTGTGCTAAACCACAAGCAAGTCAGGTTTGTTACTAAATTGAAAAAAAAAAAGTTTTTTTAAACACATTGAGTATAAAATACCAGATTAAAATGTGTAAATTACAGCGTTATGTATTTTTCAACCCTTGTTCAACTAGGTGAATAGAGTTGAAAGGATTCTGGAGATTTGCAATCACATGGCAATTTTTGCTTAATTCCAAGTGAGAAGTTTTGCCAAAAATTTGGGAGAAGGCAGGCCCTGCTAACTAGCCTAATAGTTGAATATCTTAACAAAGATATCATGAGGATATCTTTCCTCGGTCTCTCACACAAGGAATTACTGTGTAACCATTCATTCATCCAGTGGTTATTGAGCACTTAGTAAGTGCCCAGGGTCATTCCCTGCATATCATGAAATGCTTCAAGAATAATATAAGGGGTTGTCCGTATACATACAAACATCCTTAGAGATGATTTAAATCCAAGCCCTTTGAGTTCCTTGAGTAACCCTTGAGGAACTCAGGCCCACTGAGCACATTTGCAAAATGTTCATAGCTGACTAGATTTCATTCCTGCTTTATCTCTTTTCCTGGCCTCATTATCTGTCACCCCAGCTTTCTCTCCTCCTGCTTTTTGAATGGACCCAGAAGATAGCAAGTCAGACAAAACAATGGGAATCACAGAAGAAAGTAAAAGTTAAAGCTGGGACATACCTGCAGAGGCAGTCTCCACCACAAAAGTAATTGGCTTTGGCGAATAGGCAAGTAGGTGTGGTTTGTATGAGACCCCTGGGGACACGGTGACCTACATGAGCACCAATGTCATTTCAGCATAAAGTTAGCAACATATGTGTAACACTGAAATCCAGATAAACAGCAAGTTACTACTGTATAGCACAGGGAACGATATTCAGTATCCTGTGATAAACCATAATGGACAAGAGCATAAAAAATAGAACGTCTCTATGTGTATAACTGAGTCACTTTGCTGTACAGCAGAGACTGCCACAACATGGTAAATCAACTCTAGTTCATATTAAAAAAAAACTAACAGTAAATCAGCAAAAAGACCCCCAATCATCAAGATTTTAACCCTCAATCAGCCAGTTTGATTCTCTATCTAGAAGGAGAAGGCAAGACTACAGTGAAATTCCTGCTAGAATCCTATTTGGTAAAGTGACATTCCACTGCATGATCTTTGGGAAGTTCTAAAGATGGAGAATGCCTTTAGAAAAGTCACATGATCTTCGTTTCTTTTCATTTTGATGTCCTCTTATTTTCTTGATTTATCACTAATAGGTTTGTTGTTATCATAAAAGAGAAAGTTTCCATCATAGATGTCTTGGGTGATGCCAAGTTGTAAAACTGTCTGTTTTTCTGATGGATGTCCAGATAGCACTGAATGAGGGAAGCCTGATCGTTCAATCTCTGTCAGCAATTAGGCTGGACCCATAAACAGGAACACATGCTGAGGCTGAGGAGTTGACTGGAACAGCTAGGCATTTCTTAGCAAGATTTCCTGAGTCTTGATTTTTCTCCACATAGTGTGCATGGGAGACGTTGGGGAGGTCAAGAGAAAATAAGCAGAAGTCAAAGGGAGACGTGTAAAACAAACAGAGACATCTGGCAAACGACTTCCTCTCATGGACGTAGGAAGGACTGTGATTCAGGACGGTGAATGTAAAACGTTGTTCTTGGTAGTGTGTTAGCTTAGTGTCCATCAGATCTGGAAATGAGGTTTGCTTAGGTTTATAATATTTCTCTTGCTCATGGTGTGGGCCTTAAGATCTGATGCTCACAACAGCCAGTATCCATTTGGCCATTCTTCAGAATCATTAGGTTTCACTTTGAAGTGTTTTCAAAAGACCTTATAATTCTTCATTATCTAAACTTCTGTTTATCTTTTTAGGGAACTGTATTATTTATGTTGGACAGGTCTAGTACTGCATCTCTCTTTGCTCAAGAACAAAAAGAACATTAAATTCTAACAATTCAGTATGTCACTTCAAACATACCAGCATAGTAGAAGCCCTCTCTAATTTCTTGACATGTAACTATTCACATTAAATGATTAATAAGAAATTTAGCTTTTAATAACTTATAATGTGTTACTCTATATCTCATCACTGGCTTATTAAGAATAATTTCAGGAATTTTCTTACAAAAATAGATGTATTTTTATTGTTTTCATAGACTAAAAAAAGAACAACATGCATATTATATATCGATAAAATAACAAGTTTATAAAATAGAAAACGGAGTCTTTCACCCAGGCCGCATCAAGTGACAATTCCGTGACTGTATAACTCAGAAATGAAGTATTACACAATTTTTATTTTCATATGACATTCACTATTTTTAAGTTAATATAAAGATAGCAAAACTTTCCAATTTGATTGTGGGAGTTCTGAAATGTATTGCTTCTCAGTGCAATAGGGAGAGAAGTGTTTTCTTTGTCATGGGGAAGAGAATGGGAAAATAGTACATTCCTCTGGAGGGGACAGTGGGATAGATGTCCGTTTAATTTCCCATCTCACTTTCTCTTCCCTGCCTCCCATTTCTCAGTCATTGCCATTTATGAAAAGCAGATGGAAGCGAAGTGATTTACACACAGAATAATCCTATTTTATGTTACGGGAAATGTGCATGCCTTGGTTTCAGGATTTTTCTGACGATGTTGTTTTTTTAGGTGCAGGCCTTTCACATAGTGAAACCATCTGTTTTTCTGAAGCCAGGCGTTTCTTGACGCAGACGCACCAAAAGGCTCATGGACTTCAGGTGGGGATCTGTGTCCATGATCTACAAGGAAAAGTGAAAAATTCTGGGCTTCCCAAAGCGGGGAGGTATCTGAGTAACAATGATCTGAATAGCAGGTCTACCATGACAAAACCACCTGTGGAAGATGGCTCAGCAATCCTATTTGAGATGAACTGTCACTTGTACACTTAAATTTGCCACCTCTACCCCATGTTGTTTAAAAAAAAACAGCATAAAAACTATAATATACCTTTTTGAAGTGATTAGAGTGGAAATTAGAGAGGGGAGAGGCTATTTCTACCTGGTGACATTTGAGACGAGGAGTAATTTTGAAGTTAGTGATTAGGGTGGTGGTAATTCTATGAAGAGGTAATCATGTGCAAAAGTCATTCCTTTTTTTTTTTTTTTTAAGATGTTGGGGGTAGGAGTTTATTAATTAATTAATTTATTTTTGCTGCGTTGGGTCTTTGTTTCTGTGCGAGGGCTTTCTGTAGTTGCGGCGAGCGGGGGCCACTCTTCATCGCGGTGTGGGGGCCTCTCACTATCGCGGCCTCTCTTGTTGCAGAGCACAGGCTCCAGACGCGCAGGCTCAGTAGTTGTGGCTCACGGGCCTAATTGCTCCGCGGCATGTGGGATCCTCCCAGACCAGGGCTCGAACCCATGTCCCCTGCATTAGCAGGCAGATTCTCAACCACTGCGCCACCAGGGAAGCCCCATTCCTTTTTCAAAATGTTGAGACGCCTTGTGCTCCTGACTCTGTATCTCTCTCCAGAGCTCCAGACCCACACGATCGGCTGGCCACTGCACATCCCTCCTTACGTATATCACAAATTACGGGAATTGTTTATGGTACTTTAGAACAGAGAGCAACTCAAGGAAGTTTATTACAGAGATCCAGTTAGTCCCAAAGGGAGACACGCAACCATAAAAAGACAAGGCAAGCAAGGTTTGGTCCATGATTGGGGACTTTCTGCCTTGCCTCTGCTCCTGGTTTGCATTAGCGGATGTACTGTCTCCGCACAGCTGTGAACTCGCCAGGCAAATTTTTGGTGCCTCTGTTGCTCACATGTTTATATATCATAATTCCAGCAACATGGAGGGACTGAGCCAATTCTCTTTTGGTCTTTATTCCTCCTAACAAAGGCTAGTAAAGAGTCAACATATGCTATGCCATTGTCTCAAGCACTAACCTGTAGCAGTGAACAAAGTAATCAGTGACAAAATATAGACCGTAGGACAAATTCTTGGGCCACTGACGAAGAAGAGGGAAGAGGCAATCGCATTTTGTTTGAAAGATCAGCATGCATCGTGGCTGTGGTTTAATTCTTGCCCAGTGAAAATAGGCCAGTAGCCTGGGGGTGTCGCTTCCTGTGACATGATAGGTTCTGGGCAGGTTAACTGCAGAGGGATAGGAAAGACCAGCCAGGAACTGGGCACACACCCTGGGGCTGGGATTGGCAAAGGCAAGACAGGTTCCTAGTTCTGGAAGGTCTGAATTCTGAGCCATTCACTGAGTCACAGATTAAAAAGGAGCAAGACAGGCAATTAGGTGTCAACAAGGTTGTGGAAGTGAAGCCTTAGTTTTCGGAAGTGGCAGTAAACTTGAACTAAAGTGTGGTTTTCAAGGACTGATGGGTCTCAGAGGCTGAGACAAAAATCCAGCCACAAGTTCCTGTGAGGGGAAGAGGGCTTGGGGATCTGGGAATGGGGTTGGGGGGAGTGATTTGAGGTGTGTCTTATAAATAGGTAGCGAAGGCTTTTGACTCTATTCACATGAGAATAGGTTTGGTGAATGAGAAGAATGTGTGAGAGTTTTGTATTTCTGTGCTTTATTAGTCAAGACCAGGATACAGAGAATTTGTGAGAAATTGCTTCCATAATCATCTTAAACTTAATTTACCAAAAATACTAACCATAAGTTGACTCTTCTCACTGACTTACGTAATAACCTAGAGAGAGTTTCTTCCACGTAAAATATAATAGTACAACCAGGAAACTGATAATCAGCAGTAAACTGCGGAGATGAAAAGCCTTATTTCAATAGGGAATTCCCAAGTTAATCTTTTTCTTTCTTTTTGATTTTAAGTTGGGGTACAGTTGCTTCACAATGTCGTGCCAGCTCCTGCTGCACAGCAAAGTGAACCAGCCATAGGTATACACACATCCCCTCGCTTCTGGCTTTCCCTCCCATCCAGGTCACCACAGAGCATCGAGTAGAGTTCCCATAATCTCCAGAATATACAAACAGCTCATGCAGCTCAATATCAAAAAAAACCAAACAACCCAATCAAAAAATGGGTGAAAGACCTAAATAGACATTTCTCCAAGGAAGACATACAGATGGCCAAGAGGCACATGAAAAGATGTGCCTCTTGGCCACTAATTATTAGAGAAATGCAAATCAACACTACAATGAGGTATCATCTCATACCAGTCAGAATGGCCATCATCAAAAAATCTACAAACAATAAATGCTGGAGAGGGTGTGGAGAAAACGGAACCCTCTTGCACTGTTGGCAGGAATGTGAATTGATACAGCCACCATGGAGAACAGTATGGAGATTCCTTAAAAAACTGAAAATAGAACTACCATGTGACCCAGCAATCCCACTACTGGGCATATACCCTGAGAAAGCCATAATTCAAAAAGACACATGCACTCCAATGATCATTGCAGCACTATTTACAATAGCCAGGTCATGGAAGCAACCAAGTTAATCTTTTTATTAAAAAAAAAAGTGCAATCAAAGACACCTGTTTTGAATAACCACTTGCCCTGTTCCTTTTCCCCCTTTCATTTCTCCTGTTTTTTTTTTTTTTTTTGCGGTACGCCGGCCTCTCACTGTTGTGGCCTCTCCCGTTGTGGACCACAGGCTCCGGACGCGCAGGCTCAGCGGCCATGGCTCACGGGCCCAGCCGCTCCGCGGCATGTGGGATCTTCCCGGACCGGGGCACGAACCCGTGTCCCCTGCATCGGCAGGCGGACTCTCAACCACTCCACCACCAGGGAAGCCCCTTTCATTTCTCTTTCATCTCCATACTGGCAATGAACATTTCTGTGGAAATGGAGTGCTCCATACTTACATTTCCTATCTCTTTAACAGGTAGCGTCCCCAGTTATTTCTTTTCCTGACTCCGTATTATCTTGTGATGCTGAATACCAGAATACCTCGTTCCCTCTCAGCCCTGAAGGCTCCCAGTGGGATCTTATAACCTTCATGACGCCTTTTTAAGCTATTCTACCACCCAGTGAGTGGTATCGGAGTCATCACTACACACCCTAGTACTTAATTTTTATTTACGTGTTTTATGTAAAGCTATTCTTCCTCCTCATCGAGACTGTCAGATTCCAGGTCCTTGTGTTCTTCAGTGTAGAGATTTGTCTTCTTATGGAGACTATCTACTTTCCTCTTGCCTCTGAAAAATGTCCCTTTTCCTCTTGTACGTTGAATCACTAGCCCAGTTCCCCATACCTGGGTCCTTTCCTGAATAGCCCGTAGGCACCAACATTGTATTGCTACGCCTGTCTCATGAGATCTTGCCCAAGATTTACATTATGTTTTTTTACCTGTCTGTCCCTTTTACTCTCTCTACCACTCACTCCACCTGTTTGAACACATGGCCTTTTGGAGCCTGAGTTAGGAAACACTGACTCTCCCTCTTGTGTGTCTCTCTCCCTCTCACACTCCTGCCACACTCTGACACCAGATTGGGGGGGTCGGTGGTTCCCACACCAAGCAAGTCTCTGTGATACCAGCTGAATGTCCAACAATTCAACTCAGTTCTGACACTCCCTACAGAAAGTATCATCAGATCCCACAGGTCAAAGGCTGACCTGAGCCTTCCCCCCCACTTCAGATGCTGGTCACAAGAGGTAGGTCCCCAGTTTACCCACGGCTTCTGTTCAACTTGGCTGCAAAGTGGAGTTTCCATGACCTCCTCCCCCTCGGATTCGATTATTTGCTAGAAGAGCTCACAGAACTCAGGGAAACACTTCCATGTATCATTTTATGATGTAATAAATGATGTGATGAAGGATACAGATGAACAGCCAGATGAAGAGATGCACAGGGCAAGATATGTGGGAAGGGGTGCAAGACTTCCACGCCCTCTCTGGACATACCACTTCCCCAGCACCTCCACGTGTTCAGCAACCCAGAAGCTCTCCAAGCCTCAAACTTTGGGGATTTTTATGGAGGCTTCATCACATGGGCATGATGGATCATAAAATCCATTTCCAGCCCCTGTCCCCTCTCTGGAGAATGGGGGGGAGGGGCTGAAAATTCCAGGCATCTCTTCATGGCTTGGTCTTTCTGGTGAGCAGCCCTGCTCAGAGCCCACCCAGAGTCACCTCTTTAGAACAAGACACTCCTATCACCCAGGCAATTCCAAGGGATTTAGGAACTTGGTGGCAGGAACCAAGGTCAAAGACCAAATATTAGAAAAAAAGATGCTTCCGGTGCTCTTATCACTTAGGAAATGACAAGGGTTTTAGGAGGTCTTTGCGGGATTTGGAGACAGAAACCAATATCTGTATTTTCTATTTCACAGAGCGCCTACTAGGTTATCCCCACGCGGCACGTTTTCTAGGCAAGCCTACAATCCTCCTTGACCGGATGCTTCCTGACACCTGCATTTTGGCTTTTAATGATCTTTAAATATTTTCCCCAAATATTTGGGTCTATGCCTCATCTCTGCTACAATATTTAATGTAATATTTGTGGCCAGCATGTGAGAAAAACACTGCTGTCCCCATTTCACAAGTGATAAAATGAAAGCTTTAACAAAGGATATCATGCCCCATGCCCCAGCCACTGAATCACAGCCAATGATTCAAACCTAGGTCCTCTGTCCTCTATGTCACAGAGAAAGGGAACAGAGAGGCCCCACAGGTCGGACATTGATCTTGTCGCTGAGGACATGCAACTCATGGAGAAGCTTCTCTTGTAGTGTGGGAAATTCTCATCACTGATGAATACTTAAGAGTTGCGTTGACAACGATGTTCCGCTTGTTAAAATAATGGATTTCCTTGTGTTACTAAGACAAATATATAATTCTAGTTACCAAAAGAATCTCAGCTCTTTTTATTTATATTCTTTCATTTTGTCTATTCGAAGGGAAGTAAACTACCTGAATTTCACATTGTTCCTGGGAGAACATTTGTCATACAAATACTGTGGGAAAAGGTCATTATGATTTAGAGAATCCACAGTTAGAGGGGTAGCATTTAGAGCTAATTTTCTAAGGAATTATTGCTTCTTATTGGAAGGAAAGTTCAAAAGTATCTCCTTACTGTTGTTTTTCATTTAATCTTCTCCAAAATCCAGTTCCCTATCACCTGCAGGTATTACACTGTGCCATTTTAATTTAAGAGGGAGCATTTATAAACAGTCCATGTGAATGAAAGGGTATTCAAATATTTTTTTTAATTTATTTTATTTTATTTTTTAAACTTTTTTATTTTTTTAACTTCTTTATTGGAGTATAATTGCTTTACAATGGTGTGTTAGTTTCTGCTTTATAACAAAGTGAATCAGCTAAGCATATACATATATCCCCATATCTCTTCCCTCTTGCATCTCCCTCCCTCCCACCTTCCCTATCCCACCCCTCTAGGTGGTCACAAAGCACCGAGCTGATCTCCCTGTGCTATGCGGCTGCTTCCCACTAGCTATCGATTTGAGTGATCAATATGTCTGTGGTCAAAACACAAAATTGCAAACTTATACTACAAGGTGATAAAAGGGGCATGCTAACTTTGGCTTTGTCAAGGCGAACTAAATTTGGATTTGTTAAGGGGGAATTTATAGATTTGATAAGTCGTGCAGAAGATTGTCATATAATAAGGATTGAAAATGATTATAATAAGACAACCTAGATGATATTAATTTAAGTATACAGCTGATTTTAAAACAAATATAAATACAGAAGATAATGTATATTTACAATCTCTTCCAGCTCTAAAAATGTCAATAACAGTAACAGTATCTCTCTCTCTTGCACATTTGTGCAAAGGAGATGGAGAAGGATTAGTCAGAGAGATAGAAGGAAAGCCAGAAGAGTGAGCATCATTAGAGCCAAGGGAAAAGGGTGCTTTAAGTTAAAGAGACTGGCCAACAGTCTTGAAGATAATAGAGCAAGGAAGACAAAGTCGAAAATTCTTCGTTAGAACCATAGGACATCAGAGCACTTAGCAGTCATGGTCAGATTGAAGTGGGCTGAGGAATATGTCAGTGGCAAGTAAATGGAACCAATGAGTAAAAAATCTTTTGAGAATATTTTTGTAAAGGAGAAAAGATATCTAGAAAGGAGATGAGAAAGAGGTGTAGGTTAAGAAAAGTTTTGTCTGCTTTTTACTGGAAAAAACTTGACTGTGCTTAAAAACCAATGACAAAGATCCATTTGATGGAGGGAATTGAATATTAAAGAGAGAAAAAAGTTAATCAGTCATTCTTGAGGTTCCTGAGAAGGTGAAGAGCATAGCATTCAGAGCAAAGTGGAGGGATTGGCCTTATATAATGCCAAGGTCAAGTCCTTCACTGTCACAGGAAGGAAGATGAGAATAGCTGTAGGGAGATTTGGATATTGGTAATGCATCGCTAGGCAATTGGCAGCAATACTATTGTAATAGGATAGACCACAGAATCTAAATTTGATAAGGAGAGAGGTTAGAAAGATCAATGAAGTTGTGGAAGAATAGTCACAGCAAGCATAACCTCTTTTAGATGAAAAAGAGGTTATAATCGGAAAGTGGGATGCTTCAATTAGAGCTTTTGGGACTGGAGCAATTCCAGATGATGACAAGGCTCCAGGTGGAACCCAGAAACGTGCTGATGTGAAAAATGTTGGAGAAGGTTACTGGAAACAAGTGGTTAAGAAGCTGAGAGGCCAATTGTTAGATTGTCCCTGTGATTGTTGTCATTCTCCAAAGAGATGGCAACACCTTGGGAAGAAAAGGTGGCAAAGGCTGGTGGGGGAAAGGGAGTGGATGAAAAATTTGAAGCCCAGAGGCACAAGGAGTACGAGAAAGTTGTAGCATCAAATGGCATGACCCCAAAAGAACAGAGCGTTTTGCTAGCAAAGGAGAAGGACTGCAGCTGGGAAGAAGGAAGATGGTAACTTCACTTCCTAACCCTGATGTCCTTGAAGTGTGGAAGAAGCAGTCATCATTGCAGAAGTTTGCGGAGAAAATTGTATGTTTAAGGGAAAGCTGGGGTTCAGGTGTGGTAAGGGGATGGGGGAACATCTAGAGAAGGTTATAGAGAGTTTGTTGATTTTGGAACAATAATTCTAGAGGGCGTAGTGGGAGGGCAGCTCTGGGGAAGGAAGTATAGCTATTACGGGCAGATAGTGTGCCAGAGTAGCACTTCTCAAATTATAATGTGTATCTAAATGGCCTTGTTCAAATGCAGATTGTTATTCAGTAAATCTGGGGTGAGGATAGAGATTCTGCATTTCTAACAAGATCCTGGATGATGTCAGTGCTGTTGGTCCCAGACATCTACTTTCTCAAGGTATTAGGGAACGCATTTGTTTTATTTGGTGGATGCTACAATTTTGGTGGTGACTGATGAAAGTAGGGATGATATTAATTAACATTTATTAGATTTGCTATATGCCAGAGACTCTTTTCATATGTGTTACATATATAAGCTCATATAATCTTCCTGATAACCCTTTGAGGTAGGTACTATTATTACTCCCTTTTACAGATGAGTAAACTGAGTCACTTGCCCAAGGATAAACAGCTGGTAAGATAGAGCCAGGATGTGAAGCCAGGCAGTGGTGACCAGGGCTGACATACTTTGCTGTTTATGAGAGGAATGGAAGTTAATTTCAAGGGTCTGTATGAGGAGAATGAACACTGGGACCAGTGGCCAAGGGGTCTTATCTCTCTCGGTAGGTGCTTTGTAAAATTTTGAATAAAGGAATACAGTTTTCCTTTGTTACAAACATTCCACGGGGTGCACAGCACAAGGTACCATCTCTTAGATAATTTGGAGTTTGCAATTTAGGAATTTGCGATGATTTATTAACTTCTATTTTCATAGGTATGTGAACATAGCTCTGAATTTAAATCAGTAGCTGTAACGACGCATCTACTGACGAAATGCAGTCATTTGCTTATTGATTCTTCCAGATCTTGCTTGTGTGTTGGAAGCAAGATGGTGGCCAGTTCATCTGTGCCCCACCATATTACACTTGGATAAATAAAGACTTATATACTATTTGGCCATCCTTAGTGCCCATGTATGGGTGAACACTTTGATACTTGCAAAATCTTCCTTGGCCTTCTTGAAGAGCTTGGGAGCACTTGGAAGGACTCTAGAAACTAAAATCTTACTATGACAGCTGGAACATAATACCTCCATCCCCATCAAGTTGGCAAGCTAGTCATATTCTTTTGGCAAACTGATTACATTCCTTCCAGTTCAGCTTTCACTGGAGTTCTTCCTAAGGGAATCTACAAAGAGAGTAAGGAATAGAAAGGTTCTTGATCTTAGTAAAGAGAATATCCAAGTTGTTTTCTCTTTTTCAAGCCATTCACTCATCTAGAAAGGTGGCATTGCCTTAAACCTGGGGATTCAAGTGGGGATTGAAACCCAGGACAGTGAAAGAGATCATCCTTTAATTCATACAATATTTAGCTAGAAATGTCTTATTGTTGGTCTTACACCTACAGGTCAAGGACTTGAAGGAATTTCAGAGCTCCTATTTTAGTACTAAACAATCTGGTCTCACGTCTCTGCCAAAAAATAGTTCCTAGATTGAAAGAGTAGTGGCTCAAGAATTGTTAAGTTCTTAAATTGTGTCTGTATTAAGTTTTAGATCAGTCACATTTCTAAAATCAAACTCTGAAAAGAGTCAGTGGAGTGAAAGATGAAAACTAGGTAGATAATTCTCCTTTGGAAAATACCTTCTGCCCCCAAATTGGTAAGTTTCTGCCTGGAGCAGTATCTCAAAACACCTCTGTAGGTTATCTTCATGAATGGCGACTTCAGCCTTTAGAAATTCTTGATGAATTAAATATGTTTTAAGGGAAATGAAATATATACTTTAGATGACCAGTGATAATATGTGAAGGGCGTGCAATTGTGTTAATATCAGTACTCAAACTAATGCTTTGTTTATTTAAAGGACAGCTTGCTGTCTTTATTGGGCACCATTATCTTCTACTTGGAACGATCCAATAGCCTCTTAACTCACTTCCCATTCTCTATTTCACTCCGCTACAATGCATTCTCCATGCAGTCATAGAACTTGAAAAAACAAAAATATACATCAGTTCGCATTTTTGCTTGCCTTAAAACTTTACAATGTTTTCTCTTTGCAATTAGAATGAAATCCAAACTCTGTATGTGATGCGACACCTTATTAGTTATCCAATCTTTCTCATACCACTGTCCCTTTGGTCACATCATGGCAGCCCTGACAACTGGCTTGGGTTTGTTTCTGTCTTGGAGTCATGGCATTTGCTCCCTGCTGCCTGGAATGCTCCTTCTCAGATCTTTACGTGTCTTTTGGAATTCTCAGTTCGCTAGATTTTTGACTGTGTTTCAATTTAATATAAGCTAAGGGCCATGATCATTTAGTTTTTGTTTTGTTGACATAGTGATCCACTTTACAACGATGTTTAGTATTTTCAGGGAATCATGAAAAGTCCTGAAACCTTAATATTTTTATTTCTTTTGATAAGAATATATTTTGTACTTCTATACCTTAGAAAATAGGATTTATAATAATAAATGAACCATTTCTTGATGACCCAGGGCCATTAGTATATATAATTGTTATTATGGTCTAATATAAAAATGTTCTCTGGGACTTCTGAGGATCTCTGTCCTTTCGCTCAATTATTCCATGCTGCATTTTGGGCTCTAAGATTTTTTCTTATAGTTCTATTAAAAAATCTATTCCTCCCTGTTAAGCTGTGTCAGCTAGTATATTTTATTGCTTTCAATGACTCTCCCAAACTCTACTGCCCCTTTCTAGTTTTCTGCTTTTATTATATTATGTCTCAAAGAAACAGATTACTGAGCCAAATAAAATTATGCCCGAAATAAGAAAAATTGGCTCGGAGTTAATTTTTTTTTTTTTTTTTTTAGCGGTACACGGGCCTCTCACTGTTGTGGCCTCTCCCGTTGTGGAGCACAGGCTCCGGACGTGCAGACTCAGCGGCCATGGCTCACGGGCCTAGCCGCTCTGCGGCATGTGGGATCCTCCCAGACCGGGGCACGAACCCATGTCCCCTGCATCGCAGGCGGACTCTCAACCACTGCGCCACCAGGGAAGCCCTCGGAGTTACTTTTATGTGCATTTTTACAAATGAAGTGCTTACATATCAGTGCAAGAAGTTACATCTAAGTAGTTTGGCTTTTTGGAGCTGTTTCCAGTTTATTTCAGGTTTTTGATTGCATGACTATTTCTTAGCTATATGAGAGCTAGATAAGAGCCAAGTGACAATTACTGTTTTCATTTTTTTAAAAGTTTCATACAATTTTGGTCCTGTCAAGATCAGCTCGTGAATTTTTAAACTTTGTTTTTCCAGCTTTATTGAGATATAATTGACATGTAACATTGGGTAAGTTTAAGGTGTACAATGTGATGATTTGATACACAAAAATATTGTTAAATGTGTACCACAATAAGGAAAGTTAACACATCCTTCACCTCACATACCATGTTGTTATGGTAGAACATTAAAGCTTTATTCTCATAGCAACTTTCAAGTATGCAATATGGTATTGTTGACTATAGTCACCATACTATATATTAGATTCCTGGAACTTATTCATCCTGGAAAGTTTGTATCCTTTGGCCAGTGTCTCCCCTTATTCCCCACCCCTTTGCATCTGGCATCTTCTTTATCCATCTTCTTTACCCATTCCTCTGTTGATGGACATTTAGGTTATTTCCATATCGTGGCTATTGTGATTAATGCTACATGTTCATAATAATGAACATGGGGGTACAGATATCCCTTTGAGGTCCTGAGTTCATTTCCTATGGTTATGTACTCAGAAGCAGGATTACTGGATCATATGGTAGTTTTATTTTTAATTTTTTGAGGAACCTCCTTACTGTTTTCCATAATGATGGCACCATATTACATTTCTACCAACAGTGCCAGAGGGTTCCCTTTTCTCCACATCCTTGCCAGCATGTCTCTCTGTCTCTCTTTTGATAATACCATTGTAACAGATGTGAGGTGATACCTCATTGTGGTTTTGATTTGCATTTCCCTGATGATTAGTGATGTTGAGCATCTTTTCATGTACTTTGGAAAAATTCTATTTAGGTCCTCTACCCATTTTTTTTGTTTGTTTGTTTTTTGGGTTTTTTTTTTTTTTTTTTTTTTTGCGGTACGCGGGCCTCTCACTGTTGTGGCCTCTCCTGTTGCGGAGCACAGGCTCCGGACGCGCAGGCTCAGCGGCCATGGCTCACAGGCCCAGCTGCTCTGCGGCATGTGGGATCTTCCCGGACCGGGGCACGAACCCGCGTCCCCTGCATCGGCAGGCGGACTCTCAACCACTGCGCCACCAGGGAAGCCCTCTCTACCCATTTTTTAAAATGAGATTGATTTTGGTTTTTGTTTATTTGTTTTTGCTATTGAGTTGAGTTCCTTATATGTTATAGATATTAACTCCTTGTCAGATGTATGATTTGCAGTCTTTTCTGTCATTCTGTAGGTTGCCTTTTCATTTTGTTGGTGGTTTCTTTTGCTGTGCAGAAGCTTTTTAGTTTGGTTTAGTCCCACTTGTTGATTTTTGCTTTTGCTGCTTATGCTTTTGGTGTCATATCCAAAAAAGTAAATGCCAAGACTGATGTCAAGGAGGTTCCCTGCTATGCTTTCTTCTAGGAATTTTATAGTTTCAGGTCTTATATTTAAGGTCTTAATCCATTTTTGTGATTGGTTTAAGATAGGGGTCCAATTTAATCCTTTTGCACATGGATGTCCATTTTTCCCAACACCATTTATTGAAGAGACTGTTCTTTCCTTACTGAGTATTCTTAGCTACCTTGTCAAATCTTAGCTGACCATATATGTGTGGGCTTATTTCTGGGCTCTCAATTCTGTTTCATTGGTCTGTTTTAATGCCTGTACCATACTGTTTTGATTAATATAGCTTTGTAATATAGTTTGAAATTAGCGCGCATGATGCCTCCAGCTGTTCTTTTTCAAGATTACTTTGTCCATTTGTGGTCTCCTGAGAGTCTATGCAAATTTATAGATTTTTTTTTTTTCTATTTCTTTGAAAAATGCCACTGGAATTTTGATAGGGATTGCACTGAATCTGTAGATGGCTTGGGGTAGTAGCACGTTTTAACAATATTAACTCCTCTGATGCATGAACACAGGGTATCTTTCCATTTATTTATTTGTGTCTTCTTCAAGTTCTTTCATTAGTGTCTGATAGTTTTCACTGTATGGATCTTTCATTTCCTTGGTTAAATTTATTTTTAAGTATTTTGTTCTTTTGATGCTATTGTAAATGGGATTGTTTTACTCTTTTTCGGACAGTTTATTGTTAGTGTATAGAAATGCACCTGATTGTGAATTTGATCATATGCCACAACCTTATTTCAAAACGTACAGATTTCACCATGATAATTAGTCCTCCTAGGAAGAATTTCTATGAAAAAGCATCAATAAAATCTCTTGGAGCTTCAAATAGAAAAGCTTTGTCAATTAATTGGAATATTTGTGAAGTGAGCACCAGGTAACCAACTACTGCCCAACATCATATTATTTCATGGGGTAAATTCATGGGATAAAATTTAAAGTGTCTTAGCATTTGGGCTGCAGACCATATTTTAAGCTATTGCTCTAAAGTATGTAGCCCAATTTGGTGCTTCATTTTGAATCATGAAGGATTTTTTTTTATTTGAAGACATGCTTTACTTATCTTAATTTACCTGTAATACACTAAGGGGTAAGGCTGGCAATCTATTTAATGTAATAGAAAGTAACGTGGACTTAATATCAGATGGTAAAGAAGCGCCACAGAAATTTTGTGGATATGATGCTGAAAGCTCAGCTTCTCTGTACACCGGTGGCAAATTGAATCTCGGAGACCGAGTTTTGGGTGAAGTAGAAAAGAATAGCTTTATTGCTTTGCCAGGTGAAGGGGGCCACAGCAGGCTCCTGCTCTCAAAAACTGTGTGTCCCCACCGGGGAGGATTTGATGAGGAGTTTTATAGCAATAGTTCAGGGGTGGAGTTACTGACAAGATTAAGGTGTGTGCAAGGTCTCAGGTTGTCTGTCTCCTAATCTTGATGAGCCTCTCTGGTCCCTTTAATCTGGCCTCAGGCGGATTCTTGGCTGCTCCTTCCTTGTTAGCAAGTGTGGAATCTGCCCTTTGGCGCTCCAGGAAGGTCATGGATGCTGGAGTCTTGCCTACAAGAAACGGGAGACAAAAAGGCTTCTGTGTCCAGGAGCCCTACAGGGTCCTGTTCGGTTTCAGATATAATGAAGAAAAAAACTCTTGAAATAGTTTATTTTAAATTCTCTTAACTACAAGTCACTAGGCTTATATGTTCACTTCTTGGTTTAAATTCTTCATTAGGGTTGGAGTCGGTCACAGTTGATGGCAGTACCTCAATGCTTATTTCAGAGTTCCTGAAAGATCATTCCCTAAAAAAAAAATTTACTGACAGGCTGTAAACACAAAAAGGCAGTCTTTGGAGGTTAAAGATAGTTATGAGAAAGAGAACAAATAAAGAATAAAAAATTGCAGCTCAAAAGTTTGTTTAGTCATGTATATTAAAAAGGTTCTTTATCAACTCTCCTAAGTATTTTCTGAAGCCTTATGATTCAGTCAAAAGAACATATAATTCTTTGCTTTTAGCAAAGGTAGAATTACTTTTGGAAACTTGCCTGAAGAGTGTTTTTTTTTAAAGAACTACTCACATTTCTTCCTTTTTACATTTACTTCAGGAAGCAAGTGGTGGATGAGCAGAAAAGTGATCAAGAGTTGGAGGAATCTCAGTGTAACCTTGTTATACATGAGGTGGTGGAGGCGAGTCTCCACTGCACTTCCTGCTCTCAAAAGTTATCATCTGTCTAGTTATTTCCCTGTCTAGTCGTCATCCTATAACAGCTCCTTTCTTGCCAGGTCATTAAGACCCCTGCAAGCCTCCGTGACAAGCTCTGCCTCTCAGGAACTCAAGATTAATACTTTAGGGAGAGTTTGGGAATTCCTTGTTATCAGATTGATCTATGAGAGGTTTTCTTTATCTGCTGGAGTCAGGAATGCAGGGTAGGTGCAGAGTCAGTCAGGCTAACATAAACATGTGCCTGTATACACATTTTAAATCCATTCGCACCAGCTTTTCTCTCTTCTATCTTATTTACCTAAGTCGTTAATTATCTGTCTATGAGATTAGTTTGTGTTAAAGAAAAATAAAATTCAACTCCATGTGAGACTAGGGCTGATACTGTGGTTTGGAGTAATATTTCAATTTGATTTGGAAAAAGTTGGTGTTAACCCAAGGTGATTTTCCTATCAAATCTCTAGAAATCTTCCTAGCTGACTGCAGTTGTCTTTAAATCAAGTACTTTCCTTTTCCACACCTTGCCTTTATTACTGGAGAGAGCCATGAATGGGGAGACGTGATCTTTGAGGAAGCCACTTCATCTTTCTGGGCTTTGGTTACTCTATCTTAAGGTAAAAGTTTGGCTTAGATGATTGCTAAGGTGATCCCACCCAGCTGTGTGGGCTTCATAAATCACCATTTCAGATGCTCTGTAAGTGTTGCAGGAAGGGGGACCTCTTCCAGGGTCTGAGAGTGGGCTCTTGTCTAACACTCGGAAATGAATCGTCCAAGGAGGCACACGTGCTGACAGAGCAAGAGACTTTACTGGAAAGGGGTGCTTGGGCAGAGAGCAGCAGGGTAAGGGAACCTGGGAGAATTGCTCTGCCATGTGGCTTACAGTCTCGGGTTTTATGGGAATGGGGTTAGTTTCCGGGTTGTCTCTGGCCAATCATTCTGACTTAGGGTCCTTCCTGGTGGTGTGCGCATCGCTCAGGCAAGATGGATTCCAGCGAGAAGGATTCTGGGAGGTTGGTAGGACATCTGGACTGGCGTCTCCTCTCTCCTTTTGACCTTTCCCGAATTCTTCCGGTTTGTGGTAGTCTGTTAGTTCCGCGTTCCCTACCAGGACCTCCTATTGTAAGATAATTCATGCAAGTGGTTACTGTGGTGCCTGGCCAGGGCGGGTGGCTTCGGTCAGTGTTTCCCCTAACATAAGCACCACACTTATGTTCATTATTAGGGTTTTCAACGTGATGTATATGCTCGTCATGCGCTTAAGCCCATATATCAGTCACAATATGTTAAAATAAATAAGATGATCTCTGAGACATATTTGTTTGGTAAAGGTCAGACGGTTTACTAACTGTGCAAGAGTTCCTCAGGATTCTCTGCCTTCTACTTAACACTGATGCTGATAGTTATGATGAAAAATGAGGGAACAGGATGGCTATCAAAGGGAGGATTGTTCCAAGTTAAATGACACTGTTACGTTAAAATCATGACTTTTATGATCAGCACCACCATGTACTAAGTGCCTATTTGCTTTTTGTTCTGCTGAAAAGAAGATTGGTAGGTAGAGGCCAGAATCCAGGTGACTTGGCTAGCATCTTGGTGGCTTCTGTGCTAAGTTGTGAGAGGTTTGGTTCAGTGAAGGGAGAAGGAAGCATGAGATGTCAACCAAAACGCAAAAGGCATTGGAGAAGGGCTAAGGAGGACGAGGAAGATTTTAAAAAGTAGGGCACCTAAAGAGAACAGACTTATTCTGTGCGGTGTGAAAAACTTTATCTTGATGATGAGACAGGAAATAGCACAACTTATAAACTGTCACAGGTAATCCTTACTAGTTTGGGGCTGTTCCCACCAATGAGTTAAGAGCAAATATTCAAATAGAAGGTAATTATTCCAATAGGACTTTCAGATGTTCTATTAAGTAAATTGGAGGAAGCACATGGGGCCCAATAGACCTGTAAGGAGGGTGCAGTTATTCTACACTAATAATAATAGACAGGAGCCTAGTGTGGGAAGGGTGCGGGGTAGAAGGTAAATTAGTCACCTTTTGGAGATAGATTAACTCCTTTAGGCCCCTAGGGTGCCATTCAGTACATACATTTGTGCTCTAATTAACACCCTTTGGTCCAAGTGTTAATGCAGGCCTAGAGGGAAATGGTTTGCTCCCCAGGTATCAGGAACATAAGGCCATTATTAGTGTTCATAATAAGATGTGATACTTACCCCACATCTTTGATCAAAGGCTTGTTTTTCCTTTTCTTTCCAAAACACTCTCATTAATCCTAGCACCATTCCTGGGATTAAGTGGCTGAAACCTTGTATCATTATCTCCATTTTTGAGAGGAAGGAACTAGCCCAGGCAGGCAGCAACTTGCTCAGGCCACTGTGAGTCAGATGTTGAAAAGGGACAAAAAAAATCAGAATTCCTGGCTTTCCTTCTTGGGCTAAAAATATCTTAGCTGATGAAAAGATGTCAGGAAGTGACTCTAGAATTCAGCAAATGCTTTTATTTCTCCCACTCATCTCCTCCTTACCCATAGTACTTTGATTTGATAGAGTTGCCATGGGGAGTTTCTCCTTTCCTCAAGATGATTGAAGAGGGCCATTGGTCCACTGTGCACCAGCATTTTTGTTTTTTTAAAGTATTGCAAGTGTAGTCCTCTTGTGCCATTTAAAAATTCAAAGAAGTGACCTACAGGAAAATCCACTTGTGAAGTAGCGTTAAAAAGAAATCTATCCTCTAAGTATTTAATAAGACAAAGGTCCATTTCAGCAATAGGAACAACTAAGTATCATGGAGGTCATTAAACACCTAGGCATGTGAGTGCTCAAGACCTGGAACTCCCACAGAGTAGGTAAACGACCTCTAACACACGTTATCTTGTGCCTTATTCTCCCTATGGATCTTCAAGTTTTCCTCTTCACTTTTCGAACAAAGCCTTCATTTCTTCAAATTATGGAATTTGTCTGAGAGCTGATCTGTAGTAACAATGTTGTGTTAGTTTCAGGGTTTTTTTTAAGATTCTTTTCCCATATAGGCCACTACAGAGTATTTAGTAGGGTTCCCTGTGCTATACAGTAGGTTCTTATTAGTTATCTATTTTATATATAGTAGTGTGTATATGTCAATCCCAGTCTCCCAATTTATCCCTCCCCTTCCCCCATCCCCTGATAACCAAAAGTTTGTTTTCTACATCTGTGATACTACAGTAAATCTTAACCTTGTCTGTCTGTTAGAATCGTCCAAAGATGATTCTTAAAAATCCCAATGTCCAGGCTGCACCCCAAACAATTCAACAGAATTTCTGGGTGTGGGACCAGGCTTTACTCTGAAAGCTCCCCAGGTGTTTGTATATGCAGTTAAAATTGGGACTCACTCTAGCTTTGGCCCTACACTTTGGCAAATGTCAGGATTACAGGGAACCTGGTGGTTCTAGGGCCGCACGCTCAGAGATTCTGTATTCAGTGGGTCTAGGTTAAGGCCTGCGGATTTTCATTTTTAACAACAGCCCGCTATATCCTCTTCACCTTGGGGAGGCTGACTGAGTAGCCTTAGGACCACACATTGGGAAACAGTGGTGTTGACTGGTAATCCATTTAGAGTGATCCCGTTTTAAATTCATAAGGTTCTAACCCAGAGTAAAAACCTCATCAATATACATTATTCGGTCTCTTCCAAGATGCCATATAAGGAACTAGAGCTTGCTTTCAGATGTGTGGTAAAATTTTAAATTAGCACCCCAGTTTTGGGTTAGCTTTTTGTGACCCACTGTGAAGCTGCCTTAATTCACCAGACAAGAGGCAAGGGGCTGCCGCTGACTTGTGGAGATGGGCCTGGGAAGGTTTCCAGAGACTGTGTCTGTTGGCATGGGTGAATTTGCCCCTTGGGGTTCAGCCCATTGTTTTACTCAATTTTATTAAACTTTAAAAATAAGCTTTTACCATAATTATCTTTTAGGTTTTCAACCATCTACTGAGATCTCTATAGATTTACCAAGCATTCATTAAATGAAATCATTTCTGATGAGTCTCATGTGATGCTGTTACATTTAATGTTGGATTTCCTGTTTGCTTTGTAATAGAATACAACTAAAATTTGTACTTGTTGAATTTTTCTCAAGTCTCCTTTCAGCTTCTTGGGTTTGCCATTCCTTGGAGACACACCATGCATTTCCCTTCTTATGTAATCTGAGCTGTGAGCATACTCTGTGTTTAACCCCTGCAGCCAACTCCAGTATAAATTATTCTTGGGAAAGGCCAACGGGGAATGACATTTTGTAAATCTTTGTTTCATTTCATTGAGTTTCAAGCCAAGTATACTAAACAAGTATCAAAAAAAGAAAAAGAATAAAAGAAAAAGAAAAGAAAGAAAAACAAAACCGTATTGTTAGAGTCCTTAGGTTTTTAGGGCAAAATGAGTATGTTCACTAAATAGCACCAAATATACAGAAATGGAAATTGGCTTTTAAAAGAGTTAGGGTGTTCACTAATTAAAATGGCAATGTAATGATATCCTGGGCCCTTCTGAAGCAGTCAACCTTACAATTTATGGCCTGTGGGACTAAAATTTTGTAATCTGAAAATGATAAGTCAGATTGAGAATAGCTATTTCAGCCCTTCATCCTGGATTCTGAGAAGTCGACTTTAAGCACTGGTGATTTAAGCAGCTGTTCTCATCTCTACCATTCATAGTATGAGAATCGTGAACATTATTCTTGTCCTGAGCATTACTCTCAGTGCCTGGGCAGAGATGTCCCGGTAAGAACCAGCTTCCGACCCAGGGGTAATGTGTAACTCTGGAATAAACATCTTCCTGATTACCCACAGGCCCAGGACCAAGGAAAAGAGGTCCCACTGGACTGAGATGGGGCTTAGCCACTACAAGAAAAACCCAACTTTGCCCAGAATGTATCACATTACCGAGTAGTTGTACAGTGAAGGGACTTGGATAGAGGTAGACTTATCTTCTAATGCATCCATTCATTCAACAAACATTTTAGATCCCCTACTGTATGCCAGCTCTTGTTTGGGTATTGGGGATATAGCAGTGAACAGAAATCCTTATCCTCGTGGAGACTGCATTCTAGTGGGAAGAGGTGACAAAAAGTAAAATAAAAAAGTGAACTATATAGTATGTAAGATAGTGATAAGTGCAATAGAGAAAAATAAAGTAACAAAGGAGAAGAGGAAGGATGCAGGGAGGTAGGTGTTGCTGTAATTAAAAAAATAGAAATCAAGAAAGTTCTCACTGAGAAAGTAAGATTTGAGTAAGGTCCTGAGAGAGGAGAGAGTTATGTGGATATATGGAAAGATAAGTCCAGGCAGAGAAAAGTATGTGCAAATGTTCTGAGGTAGAGAGTACCTAGCCTGTCAGAGGCAAGGGATCTGGATCTTTAAGGTTAGGTGGAATATTCTTGGTTGGGGTTAACCAAGTGGACCTAGTTATCCACTAATTTAAAATGCTTATTTACTAGGCTTGGAAATAGAGGCCCCTCCTGACTCCCGACTTCTCCTCATCTTCCTCTGCTCCTCTTCCTCCTCCACTATTTTTTCTCATCTCCCAGACTTGTTTGTGGAGCTATCCTCTGTTTAAAATTTTCTTCTTCTTATAGATACCCATCAAGGAGACTAGAGAATCAGAATTAAATGACCATTGCCTTGTCCCCTAAAGTAAATTACACAAGATGGCCCTGACACCTTATATCCTTATATGAAGACACTTCTAGCCACATGAAAGCCACATGCAAAAGATAATTGCATTTCCTAACCCAACATTATATGAAAATTACAAATACCAATTTACAAGGGAAGTCTAGCCTGTATTTTGGTCTGTTGAGAAAGGGATTGAGCTGGTTTGGATATCTCTAGGAGGTTACACGATGGTGTGGGAAACAATACACAGGCCCTGGCATCAGACAGATGTGGAGTTTAAACCCTAGTAGTGAAATTGCCAGAACTGTGTTTTTTTAATCATCGTTACAAGTTTTTGTCAGTTAAATATGTGGCAAACACCTCATTCATAATTGGAGGCCAATAAAATGCAGGAGTACCTTTATAAACAGTGAAAGAAGGAAAACAGTGAAAGAGCATGTTTGTAGGGTGAAGCCAAGAAGCCAGTAGAGATTAAAAAGGTGAAAGGTCCTGCTCTTTCACTTTTGCACATTCCTTCAGGGAAGGCTGTATATAGGACACTGTTGTCATCACTTCCCTGTAAAGCTGCCTCTGTGCCTCCTGGCTGGTGAGGCAGTCATGAGTAGATGTGGGGTGGAATGATAGGGGCCACTGGGATCCTGGCAGCCCGTGTTTATCAATGATTACCTTCTGGGTGTGGACTCAGTTGCTGATAACAACCGTAGATTTAACTAATGTGATTTATGGCCTGTGAACGTGATCTGTCATGAGAAAGAATTAGTGCAAGTCAACTTTGATGAAGAGGTGACTTTCAGTTTGGCCCCTTTGAACCTTGATGACTGTGGAAGGACGTCCCCAGATCTCTTACTAGGAAATGAAAGAATGAATAGAAAGCACATGTGTAATGTCTGGCACAAAGGAGACTTTCAATCAATTGCTGTTGTCTGCTATGACAATCTCAATAAACATAGCATCTACTTATATTTAAATTTTATTAGGTTTATTTTAAATGTGGTATAATATTAATACATTTAAGAGTCAAGTAGGATTCCATGAGAGTAAAATTATTACAGCTATAAATAGCAAAACAGAAAGTGATAATTCATCTCGATAGTTTTAGGTCTAGGAGAAAAAAATGTGTACGAAAACCAAAACACACAGATGAAGGTTTGCCTAGTTGAAAGAACAATACAAAAAGCATCAAAAGCAACTCGGCGCTTCTTTGATTCTACTCTCTCAAAATAAAAATGTAACCCTTTAATTTATCTTCTGGGGTCTTTTTTTTAAAAAAAATTGAAACTGGTTTAAACTGTAATTGATCATCATTCATGTGAAATGAAATGATGCTGCCTCTTATAATAATTGAAGTGATTCCATAATCATGTACCTGTAGGAATGGAAATGAAATCCAGAAAGAGAAATACAGCTTACTATACTTGAGAACTGCATGTCACTGGAAGTCTGTCAGGACATGCTGACTTCCTTCTCCTTGGTCAAGAAGATCATGCTACTTACCAGAAAAAAGACAACAGAAATTTGAGAAAATGATCCAAGCTTTTCCTTCTATGCTCTAAAATTCACACACCTGTATACAAGAAACTTTTGTATTATTTTATTGCTTCTTACTGTGTGCAATATATTTTCCACATTGAATGAACTCAACAATCCCATGAGAAAAGCATCATTATCCCCATTTGTAGATGAGAAAAGAGTTCATAGTATATACCTTGCACCAAATAGCACAATGCATAGCACAAGAGATGAGATTTGAACATGAAGCTATTTCAAAGTGACTAAAAAAATAAGTGTTCTTTCTACTTCCCCACTTTGTTCTATGTGCCTAAGATGTTTTCTCTTCTCTTCCTACTTGGTTTCTACCCACCAACCTTTCTTTTGCACTATATGCTCTGCCTTCCAATCTACACTAGCCCACATCTGCTATCTACTGCTCAGGTACCTCTTCTATAAAGATGTCTAGGGGTCAGGGCAATTGTTGACAAAATACACTGTCATGCAGGAAGTTCCTCTAGGGTAATACAGAGTATGATCGTCTGACCAGTATTGTGGGCATTATCTGGTAACTTGTTAGACAGGCCTTCAAATTTAGGAACTAAACTTGGCAATAAAAGATGGTTAAACACATTCACAGCTAAACATCTCAGTTTCATGGGAAACACTGATGGGACCCTGTAAAATGAAAATCAGAAGTCTTGAGGAGTTGCACCAGGTCTTAGCCCTTTTCTGTTTGCTCCCCTAAACATTCCTATCTCATATTCATGAATTTGATGTTTTTCAGTAGTTTGTTTTGTAAAGGAGACATGTTTTTCATCATGATTCATTCAAACCATTGCAGGATGCTCTTTAGAACTTAGAACTTCTTTCAGAGTAGATTGTCCTGATGAACAGTTAGAGATCTGTGTGCAATATGAATCTTTATGCTAATAGTAAAAATTTATTTTCTAGCCTGGACTGAATATCATCAGAAGTGTTTTCATAGCTTCATGGTCATAGAAAGCTGTCCTCTACGAATCACTCATTGTGGGCTCCTTGCTGTCTAGTGCTCCAAGAAGGGAGAGCTGTTAGCAGGAGCCATTTCTTCCTGCATAGAATAGCGAGAAGGCTGGCTATGGTTAGGCCCATCGTGTCCTTGAAAGATGGTGATTAACCGAGAAGTCACTTGAGCTGCACGACTGACTCTCATTTGTAGATGGTTGGAAGGAAGTTTCCACACCTCTGAGGGTTGGAATTCATCACGAATGTCTATGGTTTTGTCTCAGCTCATGCGGACAATACAGAGATGTATGTGAGGAAAACATACTCCCTTTCATTTCAAAGTTATTTATAACGACTGAAAATCCACAACTTGAAAAGGCTCGAAAGTATGTATTCCCCTTTGAGAGAACATAAACATTTGACTTTTCTTTCTGGAAGAAATAAAAGATGAAAAAAACCTTATTTCAGTCTTCACCATGGGTTTAATTACTTTGGAGCCTCCTCCTGTGCTTTTGGCCTATTTGGCAATCCACATTTATGAATCATCTAAAAGCAAGTGGGCAAGCAATTATGAATGATTTTGAAAAACAAAGATAGGACTGTGAAGCATTTGCTCTCCATATATTTTGATGTCAACTGTGTGACATTTCTTGGTTTGGAGCATTGTCATATGTAAAAATGACCTAGGAAGTATAAAATGTTTTGTTTTTAATGATTAAATCTAATTCTATGGGTTTCTCATATTCTATAATCATTCTGGGTAGAATACTAAACATGATGGAGAACTGTTTTATGCTCTGGAGGAACACAGTTTTTCTCTCTTTTTGTGTTTTTTCTATCTACCCTGTCAAAATGTAATCACAACTATAGAGCTGTGTGTAAAAAGTACACTGTTCTAGGGCTTCCCTGGTGACGCAGTGGTTGAAAGTCCGCCTGCCGATGCAGGGAACACGGGTTCATGCCCCGGTCCGGGAAGATCCCATATGCCGTGGAGCGGCTGTGCCCGTGAGCCATGGCCGCTGAGCCTGCGCGTCCAGAGCCTGTGCTCCGCAACGGGAGAGGCCACAGCAGTGAGAGGCCCGTGTACCACAAAAATAAATAAATAATAAATAGATAAATAGATAAATAAATAAAATGCAATTTAAAAAAAGTACACTGTTCTAAATGGTACACTAAGTGCATATCCTCAAATTTTAATGCACATTTAATTTAATCTGTTCCAAAGAACAGAAGTATTTACACAAGGAGCTTGTTCTCACCTTCCTTGAATGACAAAAGAAAAATTCATTTAGCAGATTAAAAAAAGACTCGGAAAACATGAAGATAAAAAATCAGCCTGGTGAATCAATGGATGAAGTACGGTGAAACCACAAATATCTAAGCCATGTACATAGATTTTTCTGCAAAAGCAAATATTTCTACTGGTTGAGTAAGACTGCAAATCATGTCTTCTGCTTTAAGCTTGGTTGCCTCTTTCTCTTTGATTTTGTAGTCCTCAGAGATCTAAGCTGTGCAACTGAGTTATCCTAAAACTCTCCACAACAGTTTTCTCTTTAATATATAACAAATATTAACTAACTATAAAGAACATCGAAGACATTCTGGATTAATAGTCAATATGTATGGCAAGAGGAATTCAAGAAAGTGTTCTTATATATCCACATGTACACAGAATGGAAATGAGTGAAAGCCAGGGAACTAATTACTAGATTTTTCTTGTCGTTGTTTGGTGTGTACATGGAATTACATTTTATAGTGGATGTTGTTTCAGGCAGTCAAAAAATAATAATTTACTTTAAATGAGATTTAAAAATAGAAAAAAATGCATATTGGTGTGTGATGTCTTTGCTTAAAGAAGGTAATAAGAGCTGAAAAGCATGTATAATGTTAGCTGAAATGGTCAAGGAGTGAGAGGGGCACTGCTGACATGGCACTTACGTGACCCTCCTTGCTGTCCTAGTGTGACAGTTCTACAAATATTGTACAAATGATGTACAATACATCATAAAAAGCTTGTCATTCGATGACTGATAGGAACAGACTCCTGTGTCAAATTAGCACTATTTCAGGAAGGGAGGCAATAGTTGGAAAACATGCAGAATTGGGAACTTTGGGAATATCAAAATAAATCCTGGCACAAAAAATAAATGCTTTGTTGACAGGAGGAAAATCTTCTTAATGTGTGACTTTAAACTGCTTGCAGTGAGTAGACAGAAACCTGATCATTTTAACCTGGATTATAGCATGGCATGTGCTGAGAAGACCAGAGGGGTTAGAATGAGAATAAGGCTTGTGTTCCTCTCTTCTCCATGCACGGGTACCTGAAGAATAATACAGCTACCATGTTCATCGTTGGAAATACCTGTATCCCAAATCCCAACACACAACGCTTATTTTCCTTGTGGTGGGGAGTAAAGTAGGGATAGATTTACGTTTTGATGGAGGCAAATTTACTGATATGTTTTTCTCTTATTGTTTGTGCTTTTTGTGTCATACTTAAGAAATCTTTGCCAAACTCAAGGTCACTAAGATCTTTCCTTATATTTTTTTGGAGAAGTTGTATAGTTTTAGCTTTTACTTTTATTCTTTGATCTATTTTAATTCAAATTTTGTAAATAGTGTGAAAAGTCAAGGTTATTTTTTTTTACATAAGGCTCTCCCATAATTCTAGCACTATTCGTTGAAATAATGTTTCTTTCCTCAATGAATTGTTTTTGTTCAAAATGAATTGACCATGTATGTGTGGGGATATTTCTGAATCTTATTCCATTGATTTATGTATCTTTCTTTATAATCTGTCTTGATTATTGCTACATTATCTGTCTTGAAATAAGTAGCGGTGTGGAAATATTCCAAATTTGTATTTTTTCAAAGTTTTTTTTTTACTATTTTAGGTACTTTGATTTCCCATATAAATAATAATAAGCTTGTCGATTTCTACAGAAAAGGCCACTTGGATTTTGATTGGGATTACATTGAAGCTATAGATCAATTTGGTGAGAACTGATGTCAGAATAGAGTCTTCGAATCCTTAAATATGGTATATTTCTCCCATTTATTTAAAAAAATTTCCCTCAGTACTTTATTGTACTTTTCAGTGTACAAGTCACACACATCTATTTTCAGATTTATCCCTCCGTATTTCATATTTTGCTATTACTGTAAAGACATATATTTTAATATCAGTTATGATTGTTGGTATTACTTATAAATACTGCTGATTTTTGTATATTGACTTCATACCCTGCAACATTGCTAAATTTATTTATTACTTTTAACAGTTATTTTGTAGCTTCTATAGGGTTTTCTACATACACATTTATGTTTGTGAATAAAAGTTTAGGTTTCCTTCCAAATTATTTAACATTTTTGTTTCTTTTTCTTGCCTTATTGCGCTGACTGGAACCTCTAATATGTGAATAGAAGTAATGAGAGTGGACAGTCTTACCTTGTTACCTATCTTAGGTAAAAAATAGTATGCTGGTAGCTGTAGATTTTTTGTAGATGCCCTTTAATAGGTTGAGAATGTTCAGTTCTAGTCTTAGATTCCTGAGGGATTTTTTTTTTTAATCAATAATGAGTTGGATTTTGTCAAATGCTTTTTCTGTATCTATTGAGGGAATCACATGATTTTTCTTTTTAGTCTACTAATGCGGTGAATTACATTGACTGGTTTTTGGCTGTTAAACCAACTTTGTATTCCTGAGATAAACACCCCTTAATCATAACATATTGTCCCTTTTATGTATTGATGGAGTTAATTTGCAAAAATTAAAAATTTTTTTACATTTACATCCATGAAGGATATTGGTTTGTAGTTACCTTTTATTATAATATCTTTGTCTGGTTTTGATATCTGATTAAGGCTGGCTTCACAGACTGAGTTTGACATCTTCCTTATTCATTATTTTCTGGAAAAGTTTTTAGTTAGTATTCCTTTTTCCTTAAATGTTTGGAGAATTCAGCAGTGAGCCCATCTTGGCCAGGAGTTTTCATTGTGAGAGTATAACTACAAATTTAATAAATATTCAGACTATCTGTTACTTCTTGAATGAACATTGTCCACTTCATCAAAGTTTTAACTTTAATGGCAAAATATTGTTTAAAATATTCTCTTTAATCATTTTAATATTTGTGACTTTTATAGCTGTGTCACCACTCTCATTCCTGATATTAATAATTTGTGTCTTCTCTCATTTATTTCCTGATAAGTATGGCCAGTTGTTCATCAATTTTACTTACCTTCTCACAGACCCAGTGTTTGTTTTTTAGAATTTTCTCTATTGTTTTTCAGTTCTGTTGATTTCCACTCCTCTCTTTACTTTAGATTTAATGTCCCCCCTGCCCCCAGTTTCTTAAGGTAGAAATTGAGTGTAGTGATTTGAGAGCTTTCTTCTTTTCTAATATGGGCCTTTACTGCTATAAATTTCCCTCTAAATGCTAGCTTCGCTGGATCCCACACTTTTTCTATGTTGTGTTTTCATTTTTATTCAGTTCCAAAGTGGTCACCATTTGGAAAAGGACTCTGTGACTAATTAGGCATGTATCTTTCACTCAGATAACAAGTGAGGACATTTTGTTTTATCAATAATGGAAGCCTAAATTATCATATAGGAGTTGTATTTTATGTGAGAGTATTGAGCAATGCAAGGGGGTGGGATGTATCAGACATCTTTTATGTATCTCAGATCTTTTGGTTTCGCCTCTTTCTAGAGTCTTTGGGCACTTGTTGCACTGAACTGTTGCAACCGCTGATTTCACAAGGGAAAAGTATTACAGTTCTTTGCTTTATGCCTATGCATCTCTAATCCTATAATGCTCTTGTTGCTACTGAAGTGTGAGACTGCAGGACCCACTTGGTCCCCATGCATGTGCAACCCAGAGGTACAGGGGAGCCAATGTCAATGGGGAAAAACTTTGTTCAGTAAGAGATGTTACTCAGTGGGTAAACTTTTCCTCCTTTCTCCCCTTGGATCGATTGTTCTGAGATAGTAATTTATACAGCCTGTTGGAATATGGTTACAGAAGATAGAATGATCCAAGAAGCTGTATAAACTACTTGCATTTCCTTTCCCTCCTCTTTGACTTTTCCCCTTTCCCTCACTCCTGCTTTCCTAGGATTGTACTCTCTAATGAAAGAGTAGCATAGCCTTTTGCCTTCTATTCTACTTTCTGGGAAACCCAGACTAAGGCAGAAAGGGATCAATAAATGATAAATCAGCACTTATTATCTTCAATTAATTTTACTTAAAATTGTTTGATTTTCATCAAGGTCTATTATGATTGAGAAAATCAAGATAAGGATATACAAAGTTGTAACTAAGTTTTAACTTAGCCACCGTTGGAGGAGGTCATGGAGAGGATGTGACCGCCAGTTGATCCTCAAGCTGGACTTGGGCAATCAGAGGCTCCTCACCCTCTCCCATCTTTGGAATGTATGTTCCACCCACCATTTCCACATTAGCAGCTGTTTCAAAGACTCAGCCTTGAGAGAATTAGGTGTTGTCAAGACCATCTGGACTAAATATGTGATTGAACCCAGTTAAGCCTTCTATATAAACTTCTAAGAGTCTGGCAGGCGGGTGCAGAGATCTGCTCATCTGGAGGCCACCCAAGCCAAGCCTCGGATGTAAGTTCCCTTGATTATTAAACCTGTCACCTACTGATCTGGAGAGGTCTGCCTCTTTCTTTGGTCTCCCCTTCCCCTCTCTGTTGGGGGCCAGTTTGTGAACTGACAACCAGTGTTATTCTTTTGAAACTGAACCATTATTAGAAGTTTTTCTTTTTCTCCACTCAATATTGATTCAACAGTTGCTTTCCTTTGATGATTATATTTCCTTCTTATGTATAGTGTTTTGCATTTTGAGTTTGGGTGTCTGGCATCAGGGAGCAGGTGTTAAGGCTTTCAAAACTCTTTTTGGGGTTAGAGCCCTTGTAGTTTTTTGTATAAATTGCACTGTCTGAAAGGTGAATACTCATTGATCCTGAGCCTACGGTAACCTGTATTTTTTAAAAAGTCATCCTTCTCTTTAACCACCTCCATGTCAGCTCCTTCTGTTTGCTCTGAGCTGCTTGTACTGATATTGGAAGAAGGTAAGAGGAACTATTTGTGTTATGAATAATCTCTGTGGAGAGTCATATATTGTCACTTGTAAACTAGTGTATGCTTGACTTGATTTCTTTGTAGTTGCTAAAGTTCTCTATGGGTTTGCTTATTTGCTCCTTTCTCCTTGTTCAGTGACTAAAATCTTGTAAACCTCTGTCTGCTGGCAAACTCTTCTGTTGACAGCCAGAGCCAAGATTTCATAAAATGCAACTACTGCTAATCTGGTATTTGAGAAGCATAAGGCATGGGAGGCAGTGGTATGTTTTATATTACCTCGTCATTACAAAATTAATAAATGCTCATTATGCAAAATGTAATAAATTGGAAAAATAGAAGACAATATCACCAGTAACTCAACACAAATGTGTCACTGTTGGCATTTGGGTGTATCCTTTCAATCATTTTGCTGAGCGTGTTATTTTTATATGACTATTATCACAGAAAATTAAATACATCAGTGTTTTCAAGAATATATTTTCTGATTTGAAAAGTAATACATGCTTGCTCTAGGAAATTTGGAAAATAAGATATTTTTGATAAAGAAGAAAATTAAAGTAAATTATGTCACCTGAAATAATCACTTTAAATATTTAACTTATTTCTTTATAATGTTTTTTACATGCAAAAGATTATTTAAAAATAAGCATTTCTTAAAAGTTCTAATAATACTCTGGATAAGAAATATCAACAGCTTTACCTGATAGCTTTATTTTCTTTTTTGCTGTTTCATGGATTTATTTACTGTAGACTCATAACTTTTTATTATCATTTTTAATTTTTATTTTATATTGGAGTATAGTTGATTAACAATGTTGTATTAGTTTCAGACGTACAGCAAAGTGATTCTGTTATACATATACATGTATCTATTCTTTTTCAAATTCTTTTCCCATTTGGGTTATTACCAAATATTGAGCAAAGTTCCCTGTGTGATACAGCCAATAGCTTTTATTAAATCTGAATTATCTAAACTTTAACAAAAGTGAACTTAATTTGTTTTCTCCTTACTTATTAAAAATATTAAGTTGTAAGGGCAAATAATTACTATCAGGCTAACATTTGAAAAAAAAAAAAACAATGTATGCCTGATAACTTCTTAATATAAGCAATATCAAGGAGGAGATCAGAATACCAGGTGTTTCCCAGAAAGAAAATACATTAAAGTTTTCAGAGGAAACTTGAGGAGTTAATGTTGAAATTCACATGAATAAAAGGCTGAATTAATAATAATGCAGTCAAGCTGGTTGATATAGAACCAGAAACAGGAACACAGCTACACTGTAAGACAGACAGACAGACTTAAAGACAAAATAGTCACACACACATGCTCTTGTACAGACTGAAGATAAAATTAGCTTAAAGTGACTGCCTAGAAAATTCATGGAGGTAGTTCAGGTCTTAGGTAGGCTTGCATAAGTAGGCTGGTTTTAAGCAAGCTGTTCTAATTTTATTTTATCATATATATGATAGTTACAGAGTCACAAGAAGTTGCAAAGACGGTACAGAATAGTCACGTGTACATTTTACTTAAATATCAAGCAAACGCACAAAATCGACGTTTTACAATACATGTATAGTTCTATGCTATTTCATTACATGTGTAGATTTATGCAATCACAATTGCTGACTATGGTCGAGTTTTATTAAAAAAAAAATTTTTTGAAGGAGTGTGAAATATCCATGGAGGAAAACCCAATAAATATTTTAAAATGTTGTGGTGGTTTTAGATATGCCCACAAATTCTTTGATACTCCTCCCTTCCCATCCCATCCTACTGGGTGTGGGCTCTTCTTAGTGATCTAATTCTGTCAAAAGCAATAAAGTGGGAGTAGTAGTATGCAACTTCAGAGACTAGGTCGTAGAGGGCGCCACTCCCTGAGTTGGAATACTCACTTGGTGGACTGTAGCTGCCATCTTGTGAGCAGCCACATGGAGAAGAAGCCCATGCGTTGAGAAACTGAGGCTTCCTGCAAATACCCGTGCAAATATGCCATCTTGGAAGTGAATCCTCCAGCCTCAGTAAAGCTTTCTGTTATGGCTTTAGCTGACACCTTGACTGAGATCTCTTGAGAGAGCCTGAAATACAATTGCCCAGCTAAGCTGCTCCCAGGTTCCTGAACCCAGAAACAATGTGAGATAATACGTTTGTTTTCTTAAGCCACTAAATTTTGCAGTAATTTGCTGTGTAGCAATATATGACTAATCCAAGCATCATTATGTAGGAAGGCATATAAAATATGTTAGAAAATCAAAAGAATGTTTTAAACATCATGGAAAATTCCTACAGATCACCTTTGATTTTATAATTACAACAGCATTATGGGCATGAGACAATTAATGTCAGGCCAGGAGACAGATCACTGGTTGCCCCAACTATGAAGGATGTTTGTTTTTGCTGTTTCTAATTGGGGTAGAGGAGAACCTAGGTCATGGGATCTTCTAAGTTTCCATCCCACACACTCCTTTGTCTTTTTATCCCCTGAGGCTGCTGGCTATGTGGTACCTTTTGTGAGGTTTATTTGCAATGATTGACCTTGGCCATAGATGGAGGTCACCTAAAAACTTTGTGCTAGACCGAGACACAAAATAATTATCCACTGGCCAGTCTCTGAGATGATTTATTGTTAGAATTTGAAGCCAAAACTGTTTGTCTTTTGAATCTATTATTTGCTCAGTGCTCCAATTTAGTTACATTAAAAAAAAAAAGAGAAGCGAATCTATGATTTATAATATAAACAAAGCTAGAACTAATCACTCACTGTCAACTATCCTGTTTGGTTTCCACAGTATTTGTGCTCAATCACCCTATCCTTATTTTGTATCTATTGGGTTGCCCAAAAGTTGGTTTGGGATTTTCCATAACATCGTACAAAACACCTGAATGAACCTTTTGGCCAAACCAATCTTTAACAAGTATTTTCTGATTATAAATATACTATCTTTGAAGCTTATGTCATCAGCCTATGTAATAACTATGGCAACCCTAGAGCAACCACTGGCAGGTTCAGACTTTTTTAATGAAGGTACTTGTTGGAGGAGTGTAGCAATCTAGCGGGAATTGGGAGATGGGGCATTTGTCTCGAAGCTACAAAGTGCCAGGAGATTACAGGGGTGGGGTGGTGGTTGTGATGAAACTTCCTTCCCTTCCAGGCATTTGTTGGCAGGACCATTGAAAACAATAATCTACTGTGGAAACTTTCTTTCTCCATCTCTTTTGTTGGCAGCTCTTCCTCCACCAGTCCCTTAACTGCTATTCCCTAAAGCAATGTTTCTCAAACTTAAGCATGCGTCAGAATTGCCTGGCAGATGTGTTAAAACAGATTTCTGGACCCACCTTCAGAGTTCCTGATGCAGTAGGCCTGAAGTGGGGTTGGAGAATTTTCATTTGCAACAAGTGCCCTGGTGATGCTGGTGCCACAGTTCTGGTGACCACACTTAAGAACCACTGCCCTCAAGTACTATGCTTGAGTAGTAGTGGGGACCCGAGGATGTGGGGAAGGACAGGAGCCAGTGCAGTGAAGGAGAATGCCAAACTGCTCCGCATGAGGCAGCAGAAGGAATGTGTTTTTGCTCTTGAGGGAAGAAGTGAAGAGGAGAGAGAAGGAAGAAGCAAGGTGGCATGAGCAAGATAGCTTGAGACCGAGGGATCAGATAAAGATCAAGGTGGCTCTAGAAATATGCCTGGTAGAGAGGTCCTTGGAGATCTTTATAAGTTTCTCCTCCAATCTGGAAAATTGTTAAAATATAATAAAGTCACTCATTTTCCTAGCAAGGGGTGTGTGTGTGTGTGTGTGTGTGTGTGTGTGTGTGAGAGAGAGAGAGAGAGAGAGAGAGAGAAGGTACATGTGCCTTTGTGAAGAAATTAGAGACAGATGCTGATTTTCTGCTAAGGGTTGATGCAGCGCAGAAGAGAGCACCTTTGAAATGGTAAAGTGACCAGCAAACTAAGTAAGCAGTAGGTTGTAGCCAGAGGTGATCCAAACATGTTAGTCTCCTGCACTCCGCCCCTTCCCTTCACTGGAAGTTATCGTTGACTTGGAGAAGGATTGGGGATTGCTCAGCACATGAAAACGGGGGCTTGAATCAATCATATTTAGTTCTCTAGGGGCCAGAGATGCCTCAGCTAACATCAGGGTTAGTTTCTCTTGCAGTTCTCATCCACTTTGTGTTTATTCTTAAGTCTTTCCTTCAGGTAAGCAGAGTGCAATGTACTTCTTCAAATCACTATCTCCAGAGGCTGTGGTTGGACTTCTCCTCTTGAATTCATTGGATGGTATAGGGAGATAACAGCTACATGCTGCAGGTTATTTTTATTCTCACCTCCAGATGAAGACTGGATATTCTCCAGTTTCTGGGAAGGGAGGAACTGCCCCATCTCCATTTGGGAGAGACCAGGAGGACAGGGACTGTAAAAACAGGTCCATCCCAGCTGAGGGGAACAAGAAAGATGTTGAGGGGCCCCACGAGCATCTTGAAGTCCCATGAAGATGCCTACAACTTCCTATCACTTTCTCTGTTGTGAGGAAATTCAGAGATTTAGGGGTTTACACCTTCCCTGTTAACAGTTCATCTTCAAATCCTCTTCATCCAGAAAACTGTGAGCATGTGAGGGAAGGAAAGGAAGAAACAGCTACCTTGGTATTTGAGACAAATAGACCTGCCTCTTGCCCCTGCTTCCTTAGGTACCCA
Source organism: Stenella coeruleoalba (assembly GCF_951394435.1). Taxonomy (NCBI): domain Eukaryota; kingdom Metazoa; phylum Chordata; class Mammalia; order Artiodactyla; family Delphinidae; genus Stenella; species Stenella coeruleoalba. Next base: position 123,980,130 of record NC_137149.1, read on the forward strand.
TGTGGTCCACGGTTGTGCATCCTTCTAGGAATTTATCTGTTGGTTTCAGCACTGACGAGTTCAGACTGTTTTCAAGCCTCAGAGGAAGAAACGGCCAGTTAGAGGATTTCATATGAGGCTAATGGTGGACCTGAATGCGGTGCTAGTCAGAGGAAGGGAGAGTGTTGTTTCTCAATATCTTGTTTACCCAGACAATGCTATGTTCTGAAAACTTGAAGAGATTAAACATTGAAAACTTTTATGGTGGCGATGGTGGTCGTGGTGGTGAATCAGACCATTTTTGCCTGTAGGAGTCCTGCATACAGTCTAGCAATCTCCCATAGAACAGTTCAATGATTATTTTTCTCTTTTTTCACTTTATTGAGATATAATTGGCAACTAAAAATGGTACCTTTTCAAGGTGTACAAGTTGATATTTTGATATATGTATACATTGTGAGATCACTACAATCAGGGTAATTAACATATCCATCACCTCACATAGTTACCACCTTTTTTTTTTGGCTGCACCTCGCGGCATGTGGGATCTTAGTTCCTCAATCAGGGATTGAACCCCCGGCCCCTGGCAGTGAAAGCACAGAGTCCTAATCACTGGACTGCCGGGGAATTCCCTAGCTACCACTTTTCAATTTCAATCATTGATGCAGCACCATACCCTGAGTTCCTGCTTAGGGTAAAATATCTTTTCCAGGCACCAAAACTTATGTCAAAGATGGAGTGTTGGCATAGTCCTCCAAGTGGAGGATGCCTCATTTGAACTGCTGGATCAAGGCATTATTTTTCCTGCTCCAGGAATCTCTGCCTTTCCCCTTCCTTGCTGATTTCCATACTGCTTCCTCTGCTCTCCTGGAGTCCCTTTTCAGCATGTTTATGACTGTTCTCTACCCACAAAGTGGAAGGTGTGTGAGAACTGAGCTCCACCGCGACTGTCTGTTCTAGGCATTGTATCAACACCAACAGAATCCCTGTCTGGGCTCTTCCCAGAGGGTATGGGAATCTTCATTCAACAGACAATAAACAATAGGGAACAAGGATGCTGGCCATTAGTGTTGCATAAGAGGTGCCTGTTTTCATTATTTGTACTCTCTGTCACTAGCTCATGGAGACTTTATTCAGAAATGGTAGGCAAAACCAAAAAAGGATTGATTCATGGAGGAAATTGCTCTTGAAAATAAATTATGAATAAAAGCATTTCTGATAATTCTGAAAACTTTGGGAAAGAATAGATTATTGGAATAATATTGGCAGCTTAGAGTATGGGTGAAAGAACTAAACAACTGAGCCTGGGGAGGCATGGGAAATAGAGGCCCTGTCTTTATTCAGGTTTTTAAATTCCTGGGTGAGAGAATTTGACTGGAGCAGATTGGTTCCAGCATCCATATTGCCAGGACATAGGACAAGGAGCACAGCTGCTGTGATTGGGAGAATCCTGGTGAGCTGAGCAGCCCCTCCCCCATATATATGTACTGTATGGGTCATTGTTGTTTATATATATATATACATACACATACACACACACTTCTATCTTCTTCTTCTTGTCTTCATCATCATCATCGTCACTATCATCATCATCTAGCTATCAAGACTTTATTGTTTTAGAGAATTTTTAGGTTTGCAGCAAAATTGAGAAGACGATACAGAGATTTCCCATATACCCCCTACCGCCATACATGTATAGCCTCTCGCATTATCAACATCAGTCACCAGAGTGGTACATTTTCTTTTTACCAAGGATGAACCAACACTGACACATCATAATCACTCAAAGTCCATAGTTTACCTTAGGGTTCCGTATTGGTGTTGTACATTCTATGGGTTTGGACAAATATATAATGATATATATTATATTATTATATGATATTATTATATATATATATTATACATATAAATATATATAATATATATTATATGATATTATATATTATATGATATTATTATATAATTATATGATATTATTCTAATATCATGCAGAGTATTTTCACGGCCCTAAAAATCCTCTGTGGTCTACCTATTCATCTCCTCTCCCTGCTACCCCTGGCAACCACTGATCTTTTTATTATCTCCATACTGTAGTTTTACTAATTCCAGAATGTCATCTAGTTGGAATCACACAGTATGTAGCCTTTTCAAATTGGGTTTTTTCACTTAGCAATATGTGAAAATATATTCACTCCATGTGTTTTCACGGCTTGATACCTCATTTCTTTTTAGAGCTGAATAGTATTCCATTGTCTGGATATACCATCATTTACTTATCCATTCACTGCTGAAGAATATTTTGTTTGCTTCCAAGTTTTGAATAAACTTGCTTTTTTTTTTATTCAATTGTGAATAAAATTGCTATAAGCATGTGTGCAAGTTTCTGTGTGCACATAAGGTCAAATACAATTTTAACCAATCAAGTTAGTAGCTATTCAACAGAATGTGCCTAAACTTAGATTCTTACCACTCACCATTTATCTTAAAATATGAATGATTTATTACCAAACTGGGGTCAACACAAAGCATTCTCCAGTGAAAAGCAATTTTCCTCAAAGTGTGGTCTCCATACCGTCAGCATGAACATCACTGAGAGCTTGTTAGAAATGCAAATTCTTTTTCCCGCTTCAGACCTAGTAAATCAAAACCTCAAGGTGAGACCCAGGAATTTTGTTTTATAAATGATTAAATTATGATGATTCTGATGCATGTAAAAATTTAATGTGCATATGAATCACCAGGGGGTGTTGTTTAAGTACATAGTCTTATTTAGTAAGTCTGGGGTAAGCCTGAGATTCTGCATTTCTGACAGTCTCCCACGTGATTCCATTGTTGATGATGTAGAGATCAAACTTTGAGAAACAAGACTTGAAAGATATTGAAGGAGAAAATTTTTAGATCACTGTCTAAAACTGCTGAAATCCTGTAGACAAAAGAGCTACACAACCCAGAAAGCTCTTTATGAATACATTATTTTTATTGCTGTTGGATGGTGATAATTTTGCATAAGTCTTCAGAATGTTGTATGTTGTTTTGGGGGAAAGGGGACCTCTTATTTTCAACTGGCAGGTCTGCAAACAGAATTGGTTAAAAAGTTTATGTACGAAAAAGTTTATGTACGAAGTCACCTTTAAGTCAAATGTGTAAATGCTCCATCATGTCTTAATCTCAACATGCACCAGCATGTACCAAGAGCAGAATCAACATCTCCAGCTATCCTTTATTTTGTCTTGTTCATGACAGAAATACTATGTTCCACATTATTTAAAATGATAACTCAAAGCTTAATGCTAATGAAGTTACCAAGCCATGACCTAAAAGAAGGGAGAGTCTGGCCAGATGGCTCAAGTCACTGACTATAACTTCTTAGGTCTTTCTTTTCTGTCCCGGATTGATCATATCTAGTGTTTTTAGTTTCTGGCTATTTAGTGACTAATCTTGAAAGCTTTTGAGAATCGGGTCCACTGAGCAGTTTGCTATTAGTGCCACTCAAATCTGATGACATTTGCTTGACACATTTGACTTAATGAAAGTGGGGGGAAACTAAGTGGGTCTGTGAACCTTCCCAGGTGAGGATTCTCTTAGACTATGTTCACAACCAATATTTTCATGTCCAATTTTATTGCTTTCATTATCAGATGGCTTTTCTTTGAGTTTTTGCTTTGGAAAGGTTACAGATGGTTTCATTTCACGTAATGAATTCAAAACAGTTAAGAGGATCTCTCCTATGCCAAACTCTCCCAAGAGGTTTAATCAACCTAAGTATATATGAAAAAAACTCTCATTACAACCGAAATTAAAACAAAAACTAAGATTTATCTGCAGAATAATTTCTATTAGAATTATTTGAAGAGATCAAATGAGCATGAGAATAAAGATAAACCAGGAAACATAATTTATGTAATCTTTGAAAAATACTCATAAACTTTGGTAAGAAAAATTAAATCATCCTTGATTGAGGGGTTCCTCCTCCCCATAAAGCCTTTGTTTCCTGTCAAGAAATAAAAGGCAGAGATACAGGGACTTCCCCGGTGGCGCAGTGGTTAAGACTCCACGCTCCCAATGCAGGGGACCCGGGTTCAATCCCTGATCAGGAAACTAGATCCCCCACATTCATGCCACAAATAAGGAAGGAGCCCGCCTGCCACAACTAAGACCTGGCGCAACCAAATAAGTAAGTAAGTAAATAAATACTTTTAAAAAGACAGAGATAGTGTTTTTCTGAAGAAAGAAATATTGACAGTGTGACATCCCATAAACTACTTCTGACGTGTCTAAATTAACATTTTTATAAATGATCTGGATGGTCAATTATGCATAGTTAAATGGCAAGTGATGAGTACAATAATAACATTCGGGAACCTAATGGCTATTTCTGGTTTGAATTTAAGGTGTGATTGCAATTCAAATATCACCGTCTGAGCACTCAGCTTACAGGCTTGGAAACTTGGTTATCTTTTTATTGAGAGGCTTTCCAGAAAAATGGCTTCCTTAACTTGGAAGAGGCTGATTAAAGGTAAGAGAGTACAGTTTTTATAAAGACTTTTTCCTCATTATAAAAATCTCTAGATGTTGCTTGTAGAAAACTTAGAACATATGAGGATATTCAAATTTTAAAAATTCCCCTTTACCCCACTATTGTTAATATTTTGGGTTTCAGTCTTTTAGTATCTGCATATACAGTAAAATTTTACTAACCTTGCATGAAAATCTTTGTACATTTAAGTGTGTTGTCTGGTTCAATAGATACACTAAAGTTATTTTTGTAGATTTTTCATAATTACCCTCCATAAATCTATAAATTTGCATTCTCTTCTGTTAGGTATGAGGGTGCCTATTTTCCTACCTTTTCATCACCATAAGAGATGTCATCCCACTTGCTTTTGGCATTGGCCTCTTTCTCATGAACCTGTTACTGACATGCTTGGTCCTACCTGGTCATTGGGCTTATGATACCACATGCTATTATTGGTCATCAATCATCCTTGCCTCTGTCTTGAATTGCTGAACCTCAGAAATATTTATTTCCTAAGATTCCAGGTCTCTTTTATGGCACCAGTCTTCCCCCCGGGTAGAAGTATTAGAAAACACCTTGGTTTCCTTCATACCACATACAACGTGGGAGAGACTTTTCTATACAGTTTCCTCTGATAGTGCAGCACTACTGCTGTTAAACCATATTGAATGTGGCCCCAGGCTGAAGACAAGGCTTCCGAGAGAGTTTGCAGCCTCTCCCAAGCAACACCTGGAAGAGTGGGGTGCTAGCTTTGATGTTCTGCTATTCTTTGATATTTATCTGAGTGTCTCTGCAGTTTATTCCCCCTAATCCATGGAGGTTTGGCATTTGACCTCCTTGCTCTATCTGTATAACTTCCCCTTTCTTTCAGACATAGAAGTGTTTTCTTTTTCTTTCATTTCCTTTCTAGTCTGGCTGGGATTTTGTCTACATAATGTTATTTTTCAAGATGTTATGATGAGAAGCATGTAGAGAATCATGATTATTTATATTATGCCTTTAACATGTGTCTTTATAGCACTGATTATGTGCAAGGCACTATTTTAAGTACTTCTCAAATATTAATTCATTTAGCCCTCATTGCAATCCCACAGGATGGATTATCCCTACTTAACTACTGAACTGAGGCACAGAGAAGTTATGTAACTAGTCCATGTTTACACAGCTTATAAGTGGTAGAATCAGGATTTGAATTGAAGCATTCTGGCTTCACAGTCTATACACTTTTCACTGCACTACATTGCCTCATATTTGAAAAAGTCTCATTTTAAACTGCCTCATATAAAATGAAAAATGTATTATTTTAATATTTTCAAGATTTCCCCCATTATACACACATAAACACACACAGAAGAGGGACTGGAAGAATATCACCTAAAATTTTTAACAGCAGTTATTACTGCATATTGGGGTTATAGATCAGGTGATTTTAATTTTACTTCTTGGGGCTATTATAAATTTGCTTCAGTGTAGATGATTACCATTATGTTCAATAAAACAACACATCCATTAATAAAAATGTGATTATTTGCAAACATACACTTATACTGAAAAGTCTAGGCTCAGAAAAGAACTACTTTTTATTTCATTAATTCATTCAATATTTGTTGAAGGAATGTACCATGGATTACTCTATGACTAAGGATATGGAGATGAGCAAAACATAGTTCCAGCCTTTAAAGGAATTATTTCTAGTGAGGGTTGTGAGGTAAGTGGACAATTGTGAAACACTATTCTAATAGCTATTACAAGCTTGAGTACACAGTAAGAAATGCATACGAGAGACACAACCTAGTCTTGAAGGATGGGTGAATGTTTATTGAAAACTGAGACTGAAGGAACCTGGGGAGGGGAAAGTAAAGTATGTCCAGCCAGAAATACCAGCATGTGCAAAGGCCCTGATGTGTATTCACGGAATTGAATGCTACTGTTGAGCTGAAGAACTAAATAAATTGTTTGGAGTGGTGAGAGAAGACACAGGAAAGCAAGTTTAATTACAAGGATGTAATTGGCGATTTTGGCAAGAGTAGATTCAACTGTGAAAGCAAATGAACCTTTGAAACAGGATGACATAGAGGAGGGATTTTATACCTCTTTAAAGAAGGAGTTTGAAGAAGGACAGGTGCAAGTGGTGGATAGTGTTTGAATCTACTTGAATCCTCCCACAAAACAAACATAGAAACTAAGGATTACAAGACCAAAATCCCATGGGTAACATCTTAACAAAACTAGGTGACCAGGTACCCCCAAACTCCAAAGGACAGCAAAATGTTGCCATGGTTGAAACTGCAGAAGAAAATCCTGAAATTGATAATAAATACCGTCAAAAGAAAGGGTCTCACTCAGGAGTGAAAGGAAACTCAGCCAATCTGGGAAAACCAGCTCAAACAGAGAGAGAGCTTTTAATGTTCCAATGTGCATATATGAGTACAGGGAGACTTATAAATACTTGACAATGCTGAGCCAGCCTAGGCTCTATGAACTCTTAAAACCAACCTGCTTAAATTTTCTTCCAGGACAAAAACCCATATTGAAGAGAAACTATAGGAAGTAGAATCAAATTGACACTTGGGCAAAGGAAAAGAAAAAAGATTCATATGAGAATGGGAGAAGAGAAAGGAAAGCAGATTTCAGAAAGAACTCGGCATATTTTGAATTATTGGTCATTAATGATAGAAATGTCAGCCCTACAACCATGAACTCAGAAACTTGTTCTGGTTCACTCCATTCCTCCAAAAAGGAGGCTCCCCCTAGGAGCACAGGAAGACCTACTGCACGGAAACATGAACAACATAAGAGGTCGGTCATTAGGTCTTATGTGAATTATTACAAGAAAAAAGAGAATAACGAGCAAAGTAACATTCCCAAAGACATTCAAGATAAAAACTGTAGCCCAAATATTTATAATAAAGTTAAAGAACTTCCACATCCAGATGTGTTTTGCCTATTCCTCCTGTTAAGTACAACTAAAAACCTTGGACTTAACATATAAAATAAACATAAAAAGCCACTGGTAGAAAAAAAAAGGCAGACTTGCTAGGGAACTTGGGACTTGAGACATGATATGGTGGTGAGCTCTTGGGGTTTCTTTTTGCCTCACATATCTCAGAATTAAATCTGAAAAGTCAGCAACCTAGAAATGCCAGTGACTACAGACAAAGTCCTATAAAAGCAGTATATTTCTACCCAAACGACCAGGAAATGGGGAAGCCTAGGAAATCAGAAAACTTTCAGATATTAACTGCTCTGCTGCAGTCAAAAACTGTGGCCCCACTGCTACCCATGCCAGCAAAGGCTGAGTGGAGAACCTAGAGTTTTATTTTTAAAAGGCTATAACAGTGTGGCCCATCAGTTTCACCTGAGTGGTGTCAGAGAAGTAGGGACTTTTATCCTTTCAATCTTGTAAGAAGGCCTTGCACTGTCAGTGGACACCTCATGGGAAGCTGGAACTCCACCTCATTACTTACAGTAATGAGGAGACCTGCCCTCACCATAGCAGGTATCAACTGAGGCTAAGTGGAAACCTAGGCTTCTACCTCTGTGTAGAAGAAATGAGGCAGCACCACCTTTCCCTTCCCTTCCAGAACAGTTTTAGAGAAAGTCAGCTAAAACAGAAGATTTAATAGTATGCAGTCTCCTAACATAATAGAAAATGTCCAAGTTCTTAATTCACAGTCACTCATCATACCAAGAACCAAGAAGTTCTCACACTGAATGAAAAAGGCAATCAATAGATGCCAATACCAAGATGACAAAGCTGTTAGATGGCCTGACAAAGATTTCAAAGCAGCTGTGATAAAAATAAGAAATTATAAACATGCTTGAAACAAATGAAAAAGTAGAGATCCTCAGCAAAGAAATAGAAGATATAAAGGAGAATCACACAGAAAAATTTTAACTGAAGAATACAATAACCGAAAAATACAATAAAAGTACAATAAGTACAATAATTTTAACTGAAAAATACAAGTTAAAATACAGTAAAATATTAACTGAAAAAATTTAACTGAAAAAAACAGTAACAATACAAAATTACGAAACAGAAAGTTCAGTGGATGGACTTAAAGCAGAATGGATATGACAGAGGAAAGAATCAGTGAACTGGAAGATAGAAAAATATAAATGATCCAATCTGAACAGAAGAGAGAAAGTAAACTATATTTTTTACAACTTTATTGAGGTATAATTCACAATTAAAAATTGTATATATTTAGGGTGTACAATGTGGTGTGGTGTGTTGATATAAATACCTTCTGTAATGATTACAAGTAAATTTCTCAGTACTAAAAAAAAAAAATTGAAGCACCAGAGAAAAATTGCAAGCAATGGTGGATTTCTTTTCAGAAACAATGCATCTCAAAAGGAAGTAGCACAATATTATCAGATGCTGAAAGAAAAGAACTGCCAGCCCAGAATCCCAAACCTCACACAAATATCATTCAGGAATAAAGGGGAAATCAAGACATTCTCAGGTGAAAGAAAACAAAGGTAATTTTTCACCAGCAGATCTATCCTAAAATGTAAGTTCTCTAAACAGAAACAATGTGATAAAAGAAGAAACCTTAGAAAATCTGGAAGGAAATAACAAAACAGTAAATTAAAACATGGATAAGTAAAACAGGCTTTCCTTCTGCTCATAAATTTTCTAAATTATGTGTGAAGGTTGAAACAAAAATTACAACACTTGTGGTTCTAAATGGATGTAGAGGAATTATTTAAGGCAATTATATTATCAATGAGGGAGGGTAAAGGGACATAAAGTATGGTAAGGTATCCATGCTTCAGACAAACTGGTAACATGATGACACCTGTAAATTGTGATTATATAGAGTATATAATTATATATGTATATATATTTAATATAATATCTAGATAATGTCTCTGGATAATTACATTATCTAGGTATATAATGTAATACCTAGAGCAACCACTAAAAAAGCTATATAAAGAGGTACTAAAAAGGTATAGATGATTCAAAATGGATTCTAAAAAATGTACATGTAGCCCACAGGAAGGCAGACAAAAGACAATAGAGAGGAAAAAAAAAAAACTCAAAACAGAGAGAATAAACAGTAAATTTAAATGGCAGATTTAAGCCCTAGCAGTAATTACATTAAATGTAAATGGTCTAAATATACCAATTAAAAGACAAAGATGGGCAGCTTGGATTATAAACTATATTCTATCTATACGAGATTCACTTCAATCATAACCACATAGGCAGGTTGAAAGTAAAAAGATAGAAAAGGTATATCATTCAAATATTAATCAAAGGAAAACTCTAGTTGCTATATTAATATCAGATAAAGTTGACTTTAGAACAAAGAAAACCACCAGAGACAGAAAAGTACATTATATAATGATAAATAGGTCAATTCACCAAGAATACCTAGCAATCCTAAATGTATATGTACTTACTAACAAAGCTGCAATATATTTGAAACCAAAACTGATATAAATGAAAGGAGAAATAGACAAATCTATAATTATATTTGGAGACTTTAAAAACCCTCTCTCAACAATTATTAGAAATACTAGACAGAAAATCAGCAAGAATATATAAGAACTCAGCTATACCACTGACCAACAGGATCTAATTGATATTTGTTTAACACTATACCCCCAAACAGTAAAATACATGTTCTGGGCCATAAAATAAACCTTAACACATTTAAAAGAATTGAAATTATACAGAATGTGTTTTCCAGCTACAATGGAATCGACCTAGAAATCAGTAATAGAAAGAATGGGAAAGTCTCCAAACATTTGGAAATTATACAACACACTTTTAACTTATCCATGGATCAAGGAGGAAGTCTCAAGGGAAATAAAAAATAATGTTTAACTGAATGAAAATAAAAATTGTGGCAAAGAGCTAAAACAGTACTGAGAGAAGAATTTATGTCTTTAAATACATACATAAGAGAAGGGGACGTCTCATATAAATAACCTAGGCTTTCACCTTAATACGTTGGAAGAATAATAGTGATATAAACTCAAAGCAAGCAGAAAGAATAAAATAATAAAGAGCATAAATAAAAAAACTAAAAACAAAAAAGTAGAGGAAAATTAGTGTAAGAAAGGGTTGATTTTTTGCAAAGACCAGTAAAATTAACAAACCAGTAACAATACTACCAAAGAGGTAATGAAACAGGGACTATTACTACAGACCGAGCAGATAGCAAAAAGATAGTAAGGGAGATATTGAAAACAAACTTATAGTTACCAAAGGGGAAACGTGGGTGTATGTGGGTGGGGATAAATCAGAAGCTTGGGATGAACACGCACACACACTACTGTATATAAGATAGATAGCCAACAAGGACCTACTGTATAGCACAGGGAACTCTACTCAATATTCTGTGATAATCTATATGAGAAAAGAATCTAAAAAAAATGAATATGTGTATAACTGAATCACTTTGATGTACACCTGAAACTAACACAACATTGTAAATCAACTATACTCCAAAAACAAAACAAAACAAAAAACCCCAAAGGATAGTAAGGGAATGCCACAATAAACTCTACATGCATGCATATGATAACTCAGGTGAAATGAACTAACTCCTTAAAAAATATACAAACTACCACAACTCACCCAATTTGAAAAAGCTAATTTGTATAAGCTTTTAACTATTAAGGAAGTAAAATCTGTAATTAAAAATCTTCCAAAAAGAAAATCTCTAAGCCATTGGAGAATCCAAACAAAAGTTTAAAAAAAGAATTAACACGAATTCTATATAGCCTTTTCCAAAAAATGGAAGAGAAGGGAATACTTCCTAATTCACTCTATGAAACTACTATTTTCTTGATACTAAAAGCAAATGAAGATAGTACAAAAACAAAAAAAAACAAAAAACCCCAATATCCCTCATGAATATATTGCATGAATTATATAGCATGACCAAGTGGAGTTTATTCCAGGGAGGTAGGGCTGTTTCACTGTTTCAATCAGTGTAATCCACCATATTAACAGGCTAAAGTAGAACAATCATATGGTCATATCAGTTGATGCAGAAAAGCATTTGACAAAATTTAACACTCATTCATTATAAAAACTCCAGAAAATGGGAATAGAAGGAGGACTTCCTGCACTTAAGCCTACAGGTAACATTATACATAATAGTGATAGGCTGAATGCTTTCCTTCTAAGATCAGGAACAAGGCAAGGATGTTCATTCTTGCCACTTTTATTCAATATAGTACTGGAATTTCTGTGCAATAATGCAAGAAAAGGAAATAAAAGCCATACAAATAGGAAAGGAAGAAACAAAGCTCTTCCTATTTGCAGATGATATAATTGTATACATAGAAAATTCTAAAGAATCCACAAAAAAAAGCCAAAAATGAAAACAAAAACCCTTTCCTAAAATTAATAATTTAGTTTAAGAAGATCACAGGATACAAGATAAACATACAAAAATCAACTCTATTCCTATATACTAGCAATGAACACATAGATACTGAACTTTAAAATACAATACTGTGGGCTTCCCTTGTGGTGCAGTGGTTAGCAATCCACTTGCCACAGGGGACATGGGTTCGAGCCCTGGTCTGGGAAGATCCCACATGCTGTGGAGCAACGAAGCCCGTGTACCACAACTACTGAGCCTGTGCTCTAGAGCCCGTGAGCCATGGCTACTGAGCCTGTGTGCCACAACTACAGAAGCCCACATGCCTAGAGCCCATGCTTCACAAGAGAAGCCACCACAATGAGAAGCCCAAGCACTGCAACGAAGAGTAGCCCCGGCTCGCCTAAACTAGAGAAAGCCCATGCACAGGAACAAAGACCCAACACAGCCAAAAATAAAATAAATAAAATATAAATATATTAAAAAAATACAATGCCATTGCAATTGCTTAGAAAAAAATACCAAACCACTTTGCACCCACTAGGATGGCTAAAATAAAAGAGATAATAACAAGTGTTGAGAGTATGTGGAAAAATCGAAACCTCTTTCATTGCTGGTGTGAATGTAAAATGGTTCAGCCATTTTTGAAAGCAGTCTGGCAGTTCTTCAAAAGGCTAAACATAGAGTTACCATATGATCCAGCAATTTCACTTCCAAGGAAATGAAAAACAGGTTTCACACAAACACTTTTATATCAATGTTTTTAGCAGCATTATTCCTAATAGCTGGAAAGTGGAAATAATCCATTCAAATGTCCGTCAACTGATGAATAGATAAATAAAATGTGGTATATCCATACAATATAATCTTATTTGGCGATAAAAAGAATGAAAGACTGATACATGCTACAAAATGGATGAAACATGAAAACACTGAAACCTTAAAACACAGATAATTTGCCTCTCTGGGGTATGGATGCCCTTATTGATGAGCCCCAGGTCTTCCTTTTCCAGGAAGCCCTGGCCAGATCATGGCCTCCTTGAGCCTCTGGCCATAAGGCCAATATCCACCATTGCATCTCAGCATAGTGGTCAAAGCGTCCTCCACAGTTCTTCCTGGGCTGAGGCCTGTGATGTCCCTCCCACTCACAGTGGTCCTAGATGAGATGCTCTCTGGCTACTGCTTTGAGGGCCTCATCTGTCCAGTGGCAGATGTTGCCAGGCCTTCCCTGTCCTCTGGCTTTACTGATTCTATCATCTCATTTCTAGGTTCTTTTATTTATATTGCCTTTTCACATTCTGTACAACTTTCTTACTTTTTATAATTTGATTTGAAATATTACATTCTAATTTTCATCAGTTTTGCGTGGTAATATCTTTTTGGTATGTTTTCATAGAAAATGTGTTCCAGTGTCTATTCTCGCTTTTCTTACAGTAGCTATATATATCCAAAATCTTTTCTGTTGCTCATTTGTGTGAATTAGTTTTTCTGGATTTTAAAATAATAATGTAAATTATTTTAGTAGTAATTAAAATATTTTTAATAATAATTAAAAATAATGTGAATTTGTTGTTTGTATGAAGTGTAAAAAGATATAAGCTAGTACTTTCTGAGATCTCTCAATTCTGTTCTCATCTGTGCTTTTACTTGTTCTTTTATTTCCTTCTATTGCCTCTGTTTAATTTGGAATTTATTCTCATCTATTTTTCCTCACTGCAGGGCCTTGTCCTGGAAGGGATCTATTACTAGTTAGATTTTAGAGTTCATAAGACTTGGTCTATACCATCCCCTTCAGGTCCCATGCATAATCCCTTGCAAGTGTGAAAACTTTTTCCACAACTGTTTTGCTCAAATTGTACACCATGTTTTCCAGCGTGCATCTGTTGTCTCTTTTGGTTTGCCTGTTGTCAAGTCTGGTAGATGTCTAAGTGACTCCCCTGCTTCCCCTAGCACACGTGTTCATACACATTAGGTTTCATAGATATGGGTGGTATGCCTCCACCCACTAGTATTTTGAGAGTTGTGAGATACCTTGTCATCGAGTTTTAATTTACCTGCTGCCCATTAGTTTTGCTATCTAGTGGACTCATCTCTTTTTTATGGGTGGGTTTTGGTGAGAATAAAAACTATGCTTCTACTGCTACTGCTACCTTTCAGAATCCTCTCAAAATGGAATTCCTGATCATTCACCCCAAACCAGTCTTTACCAAATTTTCTCCATATCAGTAAATGGCATCACTAATCAGTCACTTATACAAGCCAAAACCGAAAGTGTCATCAAGGATACATCCTTTCCTTTCATCCTTCATATCTAATCCATCAACAAATCCTGTTCATTATATCTCCAAGATACATATTAAATTTATTAATTCTGTTTCATCTTCACTATCATCACTCAAGTCCAAAATGCCGTCATCTTCCCAGATTCCTATAATATTCTCTTTATTGGCCTCCCTGTTTACACTCTTCTCCTTCTATAAGAGCCAGCGTGATCTTTTAAAATTATAATTTCCTGTTTTAAAAGGCTTTTCTGTTTAAAATGGATTTTAATAAAATTTCAATAGAATAAAATCTTTCAATAGCATAAAGTCCCAGCTCCTTCCAGGTCCATAAAGTCTGTATATAATAGGATCCTTTTCTGATTTTCCAAACCTCATCTCTCTCCTATCTTCTCACTATTCTCTATCCAGAGCAGTATCATTTCAAAGCTAAATAAGTGATTCATAGAAAGGGAGAAAATATAGAAGTAAAAGTTTGATTACCTCGATGAGGTAGAAGAACAAGTTAATTACAATAGTATATAACAACTTCGTTCCTATATAGTTCTGATACCTCTCCCTCATTTGTGTTATTATTGTCATAGACATTACATCTTTACACTATGTACCCCTCAACACAGATTTGTAATAATTGCTTTATACAGTTTTCTTTTAATCATATAGGAGAAAAAAGAGTTACAAACAAAACATACACTTACACTTTTATATTTATCTATGTAATTAACTTTACCAGTGATCTTTCTTTTTTCATGTAGATTTGGGTTGCTCTCTAGTGACTTTTAATTTAGCCTGACAGAGTCTCTTTAGTATTTTTTGTAGGACAGGTTTGCAAGTGATTAATTTGCTTAGCTTTTGTTTATCTGGAAATGTCCTAATTTCTCCAGTTTTGAAGGATAATTTTGCTGGGTATAGAATTCTTGGTTGAGAGTCTTTCTTTGAGCACTTTTAATATGCCATTCCCACTGCTTTCTGGTGATTTCTGATGAGAAATTGGCTGTTAGTCTTGCTGGAATCACTTTTATGTGATGAGTCACCTCTCTCTTGCTGTTTTCAAGATTCTCTCTTTGTCTTTCTCTTTGAATAATTTGATTATGATTTGTCTAGGTGTGGATCTTGTTGAGTTTATTCTGCTTGGATTTCATTGAGCTTTTATAGGCAGATTAACTTTCCTTCATCAAATTTGGGAGGCTTTTTGCCATTAATTTTTCAAATGATCTTTCTGACCCTCTCTTTTTCTTCTCTCCTTCCTGGACTCCTAATACAAAGTGCTGGTATACTTGATATTGTCTCACAGGTCACAGATGCTCTGTTCATTTTTTCCTCATTTTTTTCTTCCCATTCTTCATACTGAATAATTTCAATCAGCCTATCTTCAGATTTGCTGATTCTTTCTTTTCCTTGGTCAAATTTGCTGCTGAGTCACATTAGTAAATGTTTCATTTCATTTATTGTATTCTCAACTCTGAAATTTCTGTGTGTGCTTAAAATAATTTCTCTTTATTGATATTCTGTATTTGATAAGTTATTATTCTTATACTTCCCTTTTGTTATTTAGGCATGGTTTCCTTTCGTTGTCTAAACATATATATTAAAATAGATTCTTTAAATTCTTTGTCTAGTAGTTCCAATGTCTGGTTTTCCTCAGGGACAGTTTCTGTTTATTGATTTTTTTTCCTGGGTATGGACCGTGCTTTCTTACTTCTTTTTATGTCTAGTAATTTTTATTGAAAACTGGACATTTAAAAGAATATAATGTGACAACTCTAGAAATCAGATTCTCTTCCCTCCCCAGCGTTGCTGTTTGCTTAGTATATTTTCTGAACTAATTCTTTGTTGAGTGTTGTCAGTAAAGCCTATATTTGGTTAGCTTAGTAGTCAGCTAATGATTGGATGGTAATTTTCTTAAACACCTGTAATCAATACCTCTCTGTCTTGCGGAAGGGTCCTGTGTGTGTGTTGGAGCAAACCTTCAACAGTCAGTTAGGCAGTTAATAATTTTGCCTTCTTACTTGTGCAGAGCCTCAAGGTCAGCCCACAGTGAGAACTTAGGGCCTTCTCAGATCTTTCCCGAGCATGTGCACAGCCCTGGACATGTACATAGCCTATGCATCGTGTGGGCTTCTAGATTCCCAGAAATGTCTTGGAGCTTCTTAATACCCCTGCGGGCATCTCATTCCCCAGCCTTTCTTTTTAAAAATATTGGTTCGCTTATTGTTTACTCCAACTGTTATCCACTGCCTCATGCAGTCATGAAGTTAATTAATTGCCTCTAGTTGTTTTTACAAATTCTCCTGGGGAAATAGCTTTTACACTGACTGAGCTCTGAGTCAGGTAAAAAACCACAGCCTTGAATATAGCATTTTCCATGGAACCATAAGGCAGGTTGAATAATGATATTGATCTGGGAAAGAGGCTTTGAAGGAGCTCCACTACCATTCTTCCCACTCTGGTGGTTATCAGGCTTTTAGTTTACACTGTGACTGCAGGCTGTTGGTTTTCACCACGATTGCTTTGGTTTTTTAAAGCTATCTCAGAACTGCAGAGTAGAGGATCAGAAAAGGACAAGTGAAAATGCCACAGAGTTTCCTTGTCTTACTAGAATTCAGACTTTTTCCTTGAATAAATGCTCCTTGCATTGCTGAAACCTTTGGCTTATTTCCAGAGTTCTGAAGAATTTGATTCTGACAATGTTTTCTATTTTTTCTTTAAAGATTTTCTTTTGATGTGGACCATTTTTTAAAAAGGTTTATTTATTATTTATTTATTTAATTTATTTTTGGCTGTGTCAGCTCTTAGTTGTGGCACATGGGATCTTTGTTGGGGCATGCGGGATCTTTCGTTGCAGTGTGCGGGCTCTTTGTTGTGACACACGGATTTCTCTCTAGTTGTGGCATGTGGGTTTTCTCTTCTTTAGCTGTGGTGCGCAGGATCCAGGGCATGTGGGCTCTGTAGTTGTGGCGCGTGGGTTCCAAAGTGCATAGGCTCTGTAGTTTGTGGCACACAGCCTCTCTAGTTGAGGTGCATGAGCTCAGTAGTTGCAGTGCACGGGCTTAGTTGCCCCGTGGTATGCGGGATCTCAGTTCCCTGACCGGGGATCGAACCCGCATCCCCTGCATTGTAAGGCAGATTCTTTACCACTGGACCACTAGGGAAGCCCCTGTTTTCTATTTTTATCATTGATTTTATGGGGGAGAGAATTTTATGAGGTCCTAATCCTGTAATTATCAGAATCATCTCTAAAGATCTGATGATGACTATCATCATCTCTAAAGATCTTATCATGTGACTATGTAACATGCTCCAACTGGTATTTATTTGAAAACATATTTATAATATGTTACATTCCCTAAGAGTGGAATTTTTCCAGCTGATTCTTTAAGTTAAGGAGTCAGAAAAACTTAGTTCTTTGGAAGTGTGTGCTACGTCCATAATGACCAATAAAATGTAGAAGGCTAGTGAGAGAAATTGAATATTTTTATTCAGTTTTCAAAAATAAAGTGAATGAATGTCTGGAATATTTCATGTAGTTCTGGTTTCTATACATTAAGAAATCATAATAGCAAGCAGAGATATGCATATAATATAAAATTAAAGTTAAGACAAGTTTGTCTTCTAGACAAATTAAAAAGGCAAAGGCTGCAAAAAAGAAAATTTATCTTTGATTAATAAATTTATGGAAGTTGTTTTCTCAAGGGCTAAGAGAGGTGAAATTTATCATATTAAAATTTTGCTGCCTTTTACTCTCATTTTTTCAGAAAACTTGACAGAGCAGTAGAAATCAATTAAAATTAAAAAATGATTCTTACCTGACTGTAAAATATGTCAAAATTTAGATCTAACAGGATTTAACCCAGGTCAAACCTTTGTCCCTGATACTGTAGCAGATTTAGAGATTATAGTTTGATACATTGTTCCATTCAGAGGAACCATAATTTGACCAAGAGTATGACCAAAAGCATGTTTTTCCATTAGCAGGCCAGAAGTTTATGTGTTACACACTGAATAAAAATTAGAAATTATTTTATTGCTAATTGAAAGGAGATATCAAATCCTAGGTCCAATAGTTTAGGTCCAAGACCCCTGACGAGATTTGAATTTGACCATGAATCATGGAAATTGCAATGTTTTGAGTCTGACCTTAAAAGCTCTAAATTGATTTTGGTGGTTGAAACTGGATCTTGGCACTTTTATTTAAATTTGATCAGTGTATTTCCTGTGGTTACTATTATTGTATGTACGTATGTATTATGTATGTATGCATTTAGAGAGAAAAAAATGGAGAGATTTTTAAGTTTTGATTTTTTGTCACGAACAATTAGGACCTTCAACATAAAGTTCTAAAATAAATCAGTGTCAGCATAAAGGATGAAAATATAGTAGGGTACATGAATTTAGTGATATTATGCTCAGGGTGTATTTGGTTGAATTATGCATTAAAAAGTGAAACATAAAGCAGACTGCACTGTGCACGATGCCTCCCACTTGGAGGGTTAGGGCACCATTCTAGGGGAGATATACTGGTAGCATAGAAAAGGCTGGTGGCAATAAGGACATGAAGTGGACGGATGAAACGTGTTTAAGAAAGTGAATAAACAACAATAATTTCTCTTTTCCCCACGTAATATAATTCACTTCACCTAGATTGCAAACTTTTTTGGCTTTAAACATCCATTCCATTCCAATAAAATGAACTTTCTTTCCTGTTGGTCTTCCTCAGAATAAATACTGTGCTCTCTTCATCGATGTTTGAAAATACTTCTAAAATAGCTTAGGGAAAAAGTCTTAACATGGGGATCTTTATACTAAAACTAGCACAAAAGCATTTTCATTTGGCCTATACACAGTTTAAAAAAATTGAATTAGTTGTTAACCTTTATATGTAGGGAGCTTCTTCACATGAAAATACAGATTTTTAGCTTTCCTTGAAAATGTGGGTGCTTAACCAGATGGCTTCTCTTAGCATGTAGCAGCCCACTGAGGTTGACCAGCTGCCTGAAGACCACGTGCTCTCCAGACTCCCTTGATCCTACCTGACAGTTTCACTCATTGTACAGGACACATTTCTGCTCCCCCTGGAGGCACTTAAGTTTGCAACTTATGCCCAAATGTTAAACAAAACCCCCTCTATAGGTAGTTTATGAGTAGTAAGAATACTACTTATTAGTTTGGATCAAGAGTGGTCAAACAGCTTTATATCTTTAGTGTTTGTTCTATAAAGATGGTGAAGCTATAAAATGTTTCCTTTATGTCTCTGGGCCACTTGAAGTTGGGAAGCCCAGGTATGTGAGTCAGGAGAAAGGGAGGAGAAGGAAAGAAGGAAGAGAAGTGGTAATAGAAGAATATATACAAGCTTTTGGAGACATGGGGAGCTCAGAACTGACCTAAGTGGCTCCAGAGTGTGGCATTTAAAAGCCATCTTGCAGGGCTTCCCTGGTGGCGCAGTGGTTGAGAGCCCACCTGCCAATGCAGGGGACGCAGGTTCGTGCCCCGGTCCGGGAGGATCCCACGTGCCGCGGAGTGGCTGGGCCCGTGAGCCATGGCCGCTGAGCCTGCGCGTCTGGAGCCTGTGCTCTGCAACGGGGGAGGCCACAACAGTGAGAGGCCCGTGTACCGCAAAAAAAAAAAAAGGCCATCTTGCAGACTAGAGATTAGGAGAGGAGGACACTTGACAGACGTTGTTGATTAGAAGCTTTGGGTTCATAAAAATGAGAGACAC
Organism: Stenella coeruleoalba; assembly: GCF_951394435.1. NCBI lineage: Eukaryota > Metazoa > Chordata > Mammalia > Artiodactyla > Delphinidae > Stenella > Stenella coeruleoalba. The sequence continues at coordinate 123,999,975 of NC_137149.1, forward strand.
ATAGAGGAAAATTTCTGTATGTGAGTGAGTTTTTCATGGTTGGGGATTTTTATAACTGGGGATAAAACCATTTTGTTAACAAGTCGAAGCTTGCTCTGCTCGCCGCACGACAGGCCAGTACACTGGGAGACAAGGTGTTGAGGCAAGGAATACGATGTTATTAGGAAAGCTGGCAGACTGAGAAGATGGCAGACTAGTGTCTCAAAAGAACCATCTTCTCGGGGTTTGGATGCCAGTTTTTTTTTTGTAGAACGGAGAGGGAGAGGAGATGAGGAAGTAAAGTAAAAAGACCATAAGTTTTGCAAATATCCCCTGGAATGGCCAGCCTTGGGGAGGGGATGTGTTAATTGCTTCATTCTTGCAGCCGTCTATAGGTGGACAGGGTCAGGATCCTTCCCTGAACAAAGGCACTTTGGTTTAACATTCAGGCAGAGGGGCAGGGTTCCCTGAAGCAGGCCGTTATGTATAGACAGTACCCTTTTAGTGAACAAAAGCAGCGGAAAGCAAAGATTAAAGTAAAAGAAACAGATCTAACATGTAGTCAGATTTGGCTCTTCCCCGTTACACTACAATTTTACCTTTATTTGAGGGGTACACTTGGGGGCCAGCAAGAAAAAAAAAGGAGAGAAGGAATTCTAGTTTCTATTTCAGAGCTAGAAAAGATCCTTGCTTCCTCCTTTCCTCCCCACCTCCCTCTCTCCCTCCCTCCTCCCTTCCTTCTCTTCCTTGTTCCTTTTCTTTTTCTTTCTCTCAAACAATTTATTGAGCATATGCTGTCCTAGTGATGTACATAGCTGACTGTCATCCAAGGCAATATGTGTTTACCACTGTGATAGAGGCTCAAAGTGCAATAGGAGAGGGCCTGGGCTCAACTGGGGAAGGCAGTGTGATGTGGAAAGAGAAAGGAGTTTGGAGTCAGATATATCTGGAAGACATTTAGATTCCACAGCTCCCTCGCTCTATAGCCTTTAATGAGTTATCTCCTAATCCTACTTTCCTCATGTGTTAACTTGGAGCATCGGTATTAACTGGGCACTTACCATATACTAAGTACAGGTGTGTATTATTTTAGTTGATCCTTACCAGAACACCATGAAAAAGACAGTTATTATTCTGTCTTTTACTGATGAAATGGAGGCAGACTTTCAGTCCCTTTTCCAAGGTCACACAGCTGTTTTATTATCATTAAGATATGGTAAGGCCATAGATAGATGGAATAGATCAGATCAGACGATGACTGCCATTGAAAAGGAAGTTTGTTATACTCACAGGTCCCAAGAGGAAGGGACATACCATGGCAGGGGTGGGGTCGTGGGGCACTGGAGTCGGTCAGGAGACAGAGGGAGAGGGGGAAACTGAGCAAGAGCTTTTACTGTGATTTCCATGGGAAGGACCAGGAGAGACAGATGAAGCAGGCTTAGGATTGGCTAATTTGAATAATTCCAGTAGGCTCTGGGGTCTGTGTGCTGTCCCTAGTTGCCTTGGTACCTAGCCCTGAGGTGAGCAGGGCAGGCAGATAGTAGCCTGGAGTGTGAGGGTCCAATAAAGGAGGTGGTTAAGAGTGTGGGCTGTGGGTGGTTGGTTTACATTTGAAAAACATACATTTTTTTTTTTTTTTTACTATCTCCAGGAATTGGATAACCTTGGGAGGGGCAGTCCCTCCGTGGTCAGCAAGGCTTGAGATGTCAAAGCATCAGGATACAAAAAAATAAAAAGTAAGGACAATACAATGGCTTGTCAATAAGTGATGGAGCTTGGATACTGATTTCTTGACTCAAGCCCAAGTCCTTAACATTCTGTGGTCGGTTGCATAGGAGAGCCCAGGTGAGGGATCTGAGGACATGACCAGTGGACCTAGAATTGGAAGCCAGTTCATTAATTATCATAATTTAGTTGAGCTGGTTTATTGCATGAGACCATAGCTCTGCCTCCTTGTATATACTGGGTTGGCCAAAAATTCGTTCGGGTTTTTCTGTAAGATGTACCCAGTACATGAGCCTTCATGTACCTGAAGTAAATGTTCTTCCTGATAGACTGACAGAGCAAAGGACGTGCTGCAGTGAGATTAGCAGAGGAGATAGAGATTCATAAAAGGAAGACCGCCATGGTTATTATGACCTGGCTCAGTAGAGACAATGCCTCCCTCTCTCTTACAAGGAGTTTCAAAGTCACTAGTTACAGTAAAAGCTCATGACTCTAAGGACCGTTTTGGACCCACTTTGTCAAAATTCCTTGGCTTGAAGGGATGTTTCTTGCCCTAAATGCTTCCTCTGAGGTCACCTCAGGCCTAATGTGGGTAGACTTAGTCTGAGAAGGGAAGGTGAGTAAGGCAGCAGGGAAGACATACCCTGCAACAGCTGTTGCACATTGTTCCCCTTAAGCCCCTCATTCTTTCCTTTATTACAGCAGCTGCACGGTCCAGGTTCATTTTCAGAGTCTCTGCCCCTTGGCCAGATGTTGGAAATTTTACAGGATGCAGGAACTAAGGAGTGAGACCCCACCCTCAACAAAACTGCTCGTGCTTTTCCAAATTCAGGAGAGATCACCCCACAGTTAGTTTGTAGGGAAAAATAACTGTAGCAGAACCTGTTTTTCATTTACTCAACAAATTAATTGCCTATTTACACATGTAGTTCTGAAATGTTTTACCAATATATGACATTCCTGAAATTTCACAAGCTCTCTTTAAATAGTACACTTTATTTTCAGGCACAATTGAAGAACTCAGTGAAAATCAATTCTTGCTTATAAAAATAGGTTCTGTATTACTTATTTGCTGTAACTCAGTGATTTGCTATATGTGAAGATAGCTTAAATACAAGTTTAGTTGAAGACGACTTTATTGTCAATATGAACCCAGGAAACAGTGACTTTTTCTAGTTTTATTTAATGGAATAGCAAGCTAATACCATTTTTTATGAATGTGGAAATAAGTCACTTTTTAAATGCAAATGACCTGATTTCTTTAAAGACATCTATTACTAGAAAATTTGGACTCTAGAATGAAAGCTGCAGGAAAACGAATATATTTCCCTTTATGTGGTGAAAGGTGGCTTTTAGAATGGAAGTAGCAGGTTTCCTCTAAATGAATCCTGGCCAGAAGATGGAGAAATTTGCCAAAATGACAATGATTATGTACAAATATCAGAGTCAATACAACACACTCTTAAAATGAAATGAAGTTCTCAGGGTGGCAGAAACA